>NC_136069.1:1451365974-1451567620 GCF_964261635.1 Lissotriton helveticus | reverse complement strand
AATGGGTGGTTGGGCCATCAAGAGTGCTCCAAAGCCAGCTGAAACTGGTTTTCCCCCCACCCTGCACCTTAGACAAAGGGATTTTACAGTATAAAGAAGGGGCTGTGTCCCCATGAAAATGTTCTGCTTTTGGATCCTGCCAGAGGGGGCTGTTGCTGCTGCTGGGCCAGAGGACCGCCACTTGGGGTGTCTCCCTGCCTGGAGACCCAGTGTGCTGGCTCTGGGCCCAGCCTTGCCCCCCCTGCCTGCCTAGGAGGCCTTTTGCTGGGCTTGTTGGCCCCTAGCGCCTGGGAGCGCTTTGTTTGGGCCTCTAGCGCTTGAGAGCGCGTTATTTCGTCCTAGCGCTAGGAGCGCTTTATTGGTGAGAGCCGGTGCCCACCCGGCTTTTGCCCCGTTCTTTGCCGAGCTGGGAGCCCCCTGGCAGGTGCCCACCCTGCCAGGGTCATTGCCGCCCAAGCGAGTGCCACCTCGCTTTGAATTGTGAATTCCCGGGAGGCTACCCCGATTGCGGCGAGAAGTTCCTGCCTGCCCAGCAGCGCGACCCGGAGCCTGGGGGCTCGTCTGCAGGGCCGCGCTGCCATTGGCTGTCCCGCCAGCCTATTGAGTATCAGCCTGGCCGGAGGGTTGCCCGGCAACGGAAGGAGCGTCCTCGAGGACGTCGGAGAAATGGCGGCCTAATTGCGGCTGGGGCGCCGGCCGCACGTACTGCCCAGGAGGAAGAGGGACAACCGGACGACCCGGAAGTGCTGTTGGTCCCGCGGGGCTCCCGTGGCCTGGGAGAGCCCCGCCGACGGCCGAGGGTGCGTCGCCATCCAGGAGGAGGACGAGAGCCTACCCCGCCTCCTCCGGACCCAGCGTGTAGCTCGCTCCACACCGGAGCAACAGAGGAAGTCTGCATCACCCGCCGGAAGGAGCCCCCGCCTGAAGAAGTGTCGGTAAGTGAAGCCGGCTGGGCGGGAGCTCCAAGTCCAGGGCAGTTGGGAGAGAGGGGGACGTCGGGGCACATTGCTGGTGCCCGCCCCCCCCTCCAGTGTGCAGAGCCCCGGGGCTCCAACGACCGGGGCATTTTTGTTGATAGAACCTGCGAGGCTCAGGGGCATACGTTGGTAGTTGAGCCCGAGAGGCTCCTGGGGGCAATTACACGTTCAGAGTCCCCAGTGGGGGACTCCACCGTAACAGCCGCATCTTCTTGCAGAGCCCTGAGAGGCTCGTGAGTGCCGTTTCAGTTGATTGAGAGCCTGGGAGAAGGATCCCCGCCCACATGTGTGATTAGAGCCTGAGAGGATCGTGAGGCCATAATTGTTTTAAGAGCCCAGAGAGGCTCAAGGGGCACATCTTTGTCCTGGGGGCACAGAGCCTGCGAGGCTCCCACGTGTGTTTTTGCTCACCAGTGTTCCTTCAGCTGCCCAGCACATTGTGGGCAGCTGCCACGTTTAGGCACCCTGACTTTGGACACAGGGCGTCCTAGCCCTAGAGAGGCCAGTTGGCCTAGGGACAGTCACAGGTGGTGACCTGTGTGAGTTTTGCGCAACTGTGTTTATTGCTACACCTCTGAATGTATTGTGATGCATCATGTGTTTTTCCTTTATACACCTCTGAATGAATGTTATGCATTGCATCATGTGTTATGTTTGTACACCCCTACAGGTATTGTGATATGTAGGTGGTTGTTTTCTCCCTAGTACAGGTGGTGCTAGTGAGGTCCTGTTACCAGTGATTACTGGTTGTGTGCGCTATTTTTATATTGTGTGCTATACTGATTTTACTTTCTAAAGTATTATTTCTAAAAGTGCTGATACCCCTGACAGTGGTCCAAGTGGCCCTGTCCTGTGCAATATCCCTTGTAAATTCCGCCCGTGCCTGTTGGCACAGTGTAACAAGATGTGTGTTTTATCTGATGTGTATTTATTATAATACAAAGGCTATTTTTATATAACCTTGTGTGGAGTTTTCCTTTGTTGTGGGCCTTTAGTTGTTGTTGCTGGGGTGCGTGCGCAAATACTTAACCTACATCGCCTCCAAGTTTAGCCTTGCTGCTCGCGCCACGTTACCTAGAGGGTGAGTAGGGGTTATCTTGGCGTGTAACTCCCTTGCCCTGACTTGGGTGTGGTGGTCTCTGACTGACTTTGGCGAAAGCCCTGGCCAGCCGGGGATCCCATTTCCAACATTGGCGGCAGCGAGTGGGATAAGGATTTGTGTTTGCCTTGTACCTTAGTAGCGGCTGGCTGCACCACAAAACTCTGCATTTTAGATAACCACATTTTGGGGATTATTGTTGTTGGTAAAATTCCATTGTTTCTTCTCCTGAAGAGTGTCATTTGATAATTGTGTCCTGTACATTTGTCCCCCGCCCTGCTTCCAGAGTTTGGTACCTGTGTCGCTTTTGGTCAGGTTGAGAAGTCAGGGGTGGTAGAAACTGCCTTACCGATCCGAGGGGAGGGTGTGTGTGGATGAATGGTGTGTTTTCCTGGACGCATGAGTGAGTTCTTTTTTAAGGAGAGTGTGGAAGTTTTGGAATTGTGTACTCCTACTTCAGATTGCAAGGTCCCTTGTGTTGCACGTGTCTGTGAGCATCCTGTCAAGATGGAATCGCCTTTTAACCTTTGTGGCCTGTTTAAGTACAGTGTGCATGAGTTGGTACGGTTATGTAAGGAGAGAGACATCCCAGTGAGTGAGTCAGACACCCAGTCCAAGCTTAGGGATAACATGATCCTGTGGCAGAAGAGTGACTGGGAGCGTGAGCACAGAGAGAGAGAGAGGGCCCGGGCCGCACACCAGGAGGGTGGTGGGCCTGAGGGGAGCCCTGAAGAGTCTGATGTGGAGAGTGAGTTTGACAGTGGATGGGCGCCAGCAGAGAGCGAGTACCCCCTAGATAGGGAGTCCCTTGCTGGGTCCAGTGTCAGATGTAGCACCCCATCCCTTTCCCTGTCCCCAGATGAGTGGTTGGATAGGAGAGAAGAGAGGGAGCACCAGCTGGCCATGGAGAAGCTCAGATTAGAGTATGCCAGAGAGATGGCGCAGCTGGGTGTGAGTGAGCGGATTGCAGAGGCTGAGAGAGCCTGGGCCAGGGAGAAGATAGCCCTAGAGGGTAGGGTATCCCCTGACCGCAATCCTAGTTTTCTGGATTCCCCAGGGAGGGTTGGATCCAGTGGTGGCAGCAATAGAGAGTTTGGTGCGGGAAGTGCCATGCCCCGTTTCCAAAGAGTGGTACCTTGTTCCCGAGAGGACAGGTACAGATTGAAGTTCAGGGGCAGTAGGAGACTGCCTCACCAGGATTGGGCGGACTATGTGGATGATTGTCATGATGCCCTGCTTGATTGGCTAGAGGTTCATGGGGAACCTGATTTTGAGGGTCTGCTCAACCTGGTTATCAGAGAGCAGCTGTTCCATTGTTTTGTGCCAGAGTTGCGCAAACACCTGTCAAGAGGTGACTATGTTAGTCCTTGGAAGCTTGCAGAGGAAGCAGACCGCTGGGAAGGTGCCGGAGGTTCTGACACGTCATGGGTGAGTGAACCCGAGAGTAGTGGGTCAGGTATCTTCCAGACCAGTGTGGTGGAAGAGGCTCAGAGTAGCCCAGCTAGGTCCCAGAGTAGCGAGAGGGGTGTAGGGGCTCACGTCTTGTCTCAGTGGAGTAAGAGTGAGTGGGGGACTGAGTGTTCCCAGGTGCCCGAAACCCAGTCTCAGAACTTGGATGGTTTCTTGAGGGAACACCAGGTTGGGGGCCTAGGCTGTCCTGTTAGGCCCCTTGAGGGGGATCTCCTAATGTCTAGAGAACCTGGAGTATCTTTAAATAGTGTTCCAGTGGTTCTGGTGTCCGGCAGTGCCGCTCCCGTTGGGGAGGCACAGAAGTCCAAAGTGAGGAGTGAATGGGGGATGTGTTCCCCAGTGGGAGAACCAGTGGGTCAGGGACTACCCAGTTGGGCGAAGTTCCCGGTTAGTGACCATGGTGACACCACTTCTGTTCTGGGGGATCTTCCCGCACTGTCAGGTGGACAGGGGACGGGAGATCTGCGCCAGACAGACAGTCACACAGCACATGAGTCATGTGTTAGCCTCCGGGGGATGGTGAGTGAGTCCCCAGAAGTCCTGGAGTGCCAGGCAATTATCCCACCTATCGGTTTAGACCGAAGGTTGGGAGGCCAGGTTCAGGATCGGCCTGACCTGAAGGGCAGGACGTCTGTAACCAGAGTCCTAGCCGGTACTTCTTCCAGGGGTACCTCTCCAGTTGGGAGGGTGCAGAACTCTGGAAGGGGGTGCAGAGGGTGGGAGAGCCCGCCTCTGACCCCGGTGCAACCTGAGGGGTTAAACTCTGGGTTGGAATGGCGTTCTAAGGGTACCCCTCGCAGGAGGTGGAGGAACCCTAGAAGAAGAGGTAGGGGGAGGAGAGCCTTCCCCGAGACTCCTGGTCCGCCTGAGGGTGTAGACCCTAGGCTGGAGAACCAGTGGCAGTCTAGCCCTGTCTCGCAAACAGGAAGAGTGGAGAATGGACACTATGTGCCAGGGGTTACTACCCCCCACTCTGTGGATAGGCAAGGACCGGTGGCACCTGGGTGGGCCTGGTCCTGGCCGCGGACAGCTTGGGAGTACCAGTGGGGTAGCCCAGCTGTTCCAGATGGTGGTTTGAGAAGGAATCCCAGGGGTTCACAGTGGCGTGGAACAGGTAGGTGTCCCGGCAGTGGCGGGCCCGTGTCCGTGTTCTTTCGCCCAAAGCAGGGAAGCCCATCACGGTGGTGATCGGTCTACCCTGCGTTTTGGCTGGAAGGGGGTTGTGTTGGACCCGGGCCTTGTGGCTGGTTCACCCCTAGACTTTTTGGTTTTATTTGTGACCCTGTGTAGTGATTTTGGGTCTCTGCGCACTTTTCCCTGGGTCCCAGAGTGAAAGTGCGTGCGTGTAGTATGGCTGGCCTGCCCTCCCATAGGAATGCATGGGGAATGTGTGTGTCCCTGGTAGTTCCTGATGCGTGGGGAGTGCAGGCTCGAGTTTAGTATGTCTGAACTCGTGAGAGTGAATGCTGCGAGATGGTGTATGCAGCATGTATGTGTCTAGAAGGGAAGTGCTACTTCTGGACATTGAGATATGTGTGCATGTGCTGTGAGGGTGCTGGAGCGTGATTGGCTGGAGCTGGCTGGCATGCCAGGCTCCAGGAAGTCTAGATGGGTTTGCCCGGTGGTGAGTGGGAGATTAGCATGAGTGATGTGTGGGAGGAGTGTACCTGTGTCCTGGATGGGCTGGGTTTTCCCCACACAATGCTGGCTCCGCCCCCCTGTGGTGTGTCTAACGACCCTAGCCTCCCCAGTGAAAGAAATGGGTGGTTGGGCCATCAAGAGTGCTCCAAAGCCAGCTGAAACTGGTTTTCCCCCCACCCTGCACCTTAGACAAAGGGATTTTACAGTATAAAGAAGGGGCTGTGTCCCCATGAAAATGTTCTGCTTTTGGATCCTGCCAGAGGGGGCTGTTGCTGCTGCTGGGCCAGAGGACCGCCACTTGGGGTGTCTCCCTGCCTGGAGACCCAGTGTGCTGGCTCTGGGCCCAGCCTTGCCCCCCCTGCCTGCCTAGGAGGCCTTTTGCTGGGCTTGTTGGCCCCTAGCGCCTGGGAGCGCTTTGTTTGGGCCTCTAGCGCTTGAGAGCGCGTTATTTCGTCCTAGCGCTAGGAGCGCTTTATTGGTGAGAGCCGGTGCCCACCCGGCTTTTGCCCCGTTCTTTGCCGAGCTGGGAGCCCCCTGGCAGGTGCCCACCCTGCCAGGGTCATTGCCGCCCAAGCGAGTGCCACCTCGCTTTGAATTGTGAATTCCCGGGAGGCTACCCCGATTGCGGCGAGAAGTTCCTGCCTGCCCAGCAGCGCGACCCGGAGCCTGGGGGCTCGTCTGCAGGGCCGCGCTGCCATTGGCTGTCCCGCCAGCCTATTGAGTATCAGCCTGGCCGGAGGGTTGCCCGGCAACGGAAGGAGCGTCCTCGAGGACGTCGGAGAAATGGCGGCCTAATTGCGGCTGGGGCGCCGGCCGCACGTACTGCCCAGGAGGAAGAGGGACAACCGGACGACCCGGAAGTGCTGTTGGTCCCGCGGGGCTCCCGTGGCCTGGGAGAGCCCCGCCGACGGCCGAGGGTGCGTCGCCATCCAGGAGGAGGACGAGAGCCTACCCCGCCTCCTCCGGACCCAGCGTGTAGCTCGCTCCACACCGGAGCAACAGAGGAAGTCTGCATCACCCGCCGGAAGGAGCCCCCGCCTGAAGAAGTGTCGGTAAGTGAAGCCGGCTGGGCGGGAGCTCCAAGTCCAGGGCAGTTGGGAGAGAGGGGGACGTCGGGGCACATTGCTGGTGCCCGCCCCCCCCTCCAGTGTGCAGAGCCCCGGGGCTCCAACGACCGGGGCATTTTTGTTGATAGAACCTGCGAGGCTCAGGGGCATACGTTGGTAGTTGAGCCCGAGAGGCTCCTGGGGGCAATTACACGTTCAGAGTCCCCAGTGGGGGACTCCACCGTAACAGCCGCATCTTCTTGCAGAGCCCTGAGAGGCTCGTGAGTGCCGTTTCAGTTGATTGAGAGCCTGGGAGAAGGATCCCCGCCCACATGTGTGATTAGAGCCTGAGAGGATCGTGAGGCCATAATTGTTTTAAGAGCCCAGAGAGGCTCAAGGGGCACATCTTTGTCCTGGGGGCACAGAGCCTGCGAGGCTCCCACGTGTGTTTTTGCTCACCAGTGTTCCTTCAGCTGCCCAGCACTTTGTGGGCAGCTGCCACGTTTAGGCACCCTGACTTTGGACACAGGGCGTCCTAGCCCTAGAGAGGCCAGTTGGCCTAGGGACAGTCACAGGTGGTGACCTGTGTGAGTTTTGCGCAACTGTGTTTATTGCTACACCTCTGAATGTATTGTGATGCATCATGTGTTTTTCCTTTATACACCTCTGAATGAATGTTATGCATTGCATCATGTGTTATGTTTGTACACCCCTACAGGTATTGTGATATGTAGGTGGTTGTTTTCTCCCTAGTACAGGTGGTGCTAGTGAGGTCCTGTTACCAGTGATTACTGGTTGTGTGCGCTATTTTTATATTGTGTGCTATACTGATTTTACTTTCTAAAGTATTATTTCTAAAAGTGCTGATACCCCTGACAGTGGTCCAAGTGGCCCTGTCCTGTGCAATATCCCTTGTAAATTCCGCCCGTGCCTGTTGGCACAGTGTAACAAGATGTGTGTTTTATCTGATGTGTATTTATTATAATACAAAGGCTATTTTTATATAACCTTGTGTGGAGTTTTCCTTTGTGGTGGGCCTTTAGTTGTTGTTGCTGGGGTGCGTGCGCAAATACTTAACCTACATCGCCTCCAAGTTTAGCCTTGCTGCTCGCGCCACGTTACCTAGAGGGTGAGTAGGGGTTATCTTGGCGTGTAACTCCCTTGCCCTGACTTGGGTGTGGTGGTCTCTGACTGACTTTGGCGAAAGCCCTGGCCAGCCGGGGATCCCATTTCCAACACAGTGCATCCCCACCTGTTTCTAAATCTGTCAGGATGTCAATTAACCCTCAGGACATCCTAGACTATTTTAACTCCATGAATCCACCCAATCGGTACCAAGGTTGAGCCTGTACAGATACACTAGGGGGCAGATTTACAAGCCCCATGCATCACTTTTGCGCTGTCATTGCATCACTTTTGTGACACAATGGCGGCGTAGAAAATGCGGCAAATTTACAACGTGACGCATCTAGGGAGATGCGTCACGTTGTAAAGCCCTGCGTCACATTATACCTGCGTCAGGTATAATGTATGCAGGGAAAGCCTCGTAAAAGTGACGCAGTGAAATCTACAAGATTTCACTGTGTGACTTTTAGGATGCCACTGCGCCAAAACCTTACGCTGCTTGAAGCAGGCGCAAAGAGTGACGCAGTGTATTGGATGTAGGTCACAACACGCATTGCTGGAGTTGCGTTGAGCTTGCGACACGACGCAGCAATGCGTGACTTTTCCACCAACAGATTCGTCAGAATTTCTGACGCATCTGTCAATTCTTGCGCCATAGTGTCCCGTATTGTAAATACAGCACATCTATGGTGGCGCAAAGGTTTGTCACTCAGACGCAGGGAAACTGACGCATCAGTATAGATGCGTCAGCTTCTTGTTAATCTTCCAAAAAAGTATCTAAGGGAGGACTCTATGATGAGGCATGCCACTGGGGGTGAGAGTCCTTTTTTTTTTTTTAAACAATTTTATTGTTATAAAAATAAACCTAAACAATGGGCATTTCCAAGGCTTTCATTGCATACATCGTTAATGCAGGATTAGAAAGGCGAAACATAGCGGACACAGCACAGCATGTCAAGGAAATATCAGTAATACAGTCATGACAACAGTTCAGTATATTCACCCCGCTTCCTGACTATCTCATTCCCTCTCCCTTTCATTCCGAATCAGTATCACTATCCATCTGAGGTGGTTCACAGATGTGCCCTCTATATTCATTCCAAGCTCCCCAAATCTTGACCCACTTTCGCGGACATTTCCGATTCAGACATACCGCCTTTTCGGCAACCATCGCTGAATCCAGATCCGTACTCCAAGTACTAAGCGCCGGTACCACGGGAGAACCCCAGGCCCTAGCCACATTCCGTTTAGCGTACATAATACCAAGCGTGGCCCAATCTTGTAGGGGGTTACTAAGATCATTAGGCTCCCAGATGTTCAGCAAACAGCGACACGGTTCAGGGAGCAGCGAAACATGAACAACTTGTGATATAGTCCGCATAACCTTGGACCAGAAACAAACAAGCAATGGGCAATCCCAGATAGTATGGTAGAATGTCCCCACCTCACCACAGCCTCTCAAACAATACTGATGTGTGATACTCCCTATCCTGTGTAGTGTGACCCTAGTATAGTAGACTCGATGTAGAATTTTTAATTGTATCAATCTGAGCCGCGACGGCACAGCAACCTCCTGAGGAGAGGAGAGCGCGGCCTGCCAGTCTGACTCATCAAATTCACCTACCTCCGCAGTCCAGACCGCTCTTAGTCTCACCGTGGGGTCAGGCATATTGTTGACTAACTTACGGTAGACCAACGAGGTCGCCTTTTTCAACATATGCTCCGTAAGCAGTCTATCTTCTAAAGGAGTGGATTCTGGCAGCTTTTCATCAATTGGGAGCACAGACTTGAGGGCATGACTGATCTGTAGGTAGCGGAAACGTTCCGTCTGTACCATCTATCTGTGAATATCCAAACTTTTTTAACCCCTTAGCTGCGGCGGCTATTCCGCCGCAGCGCTAAGGGGAGCGCGCGGCGCTCCTGTACTCGTGACGGAGCCGCCCCGTCACGAGCCTCGGTGGGCTGTGCTTGTGACGGAACGGTTCCGTCAAGGCCCCGCCCGCCTAATAGAACGCTCAGCGCAGGCGCGGAATTCACGCCACGCAGGCGCGGCGAGCGGGCCGTGACGGAACCGTTCCGTCACCAGCCCAGCCCACCCAAGGTTCGTGACGGAACGGTTCTGTCACGAGCACGCAACGGGTTAAAGAACAGTTTTCACCAGGGAACACTGATCAGCTTGAAAAATGCTAAGTATCACTCCAGTCTTTCTGAGTCAGCCTGCAAAATACAAATGCTCCTCTTTGCATAATTAGCTTCTTTCTGAACGGCAGCAGGTTTTCCATCTGTCTAAGTTCGACCGGGAGTTTGTTCCAAGCCGAAGCTGCTGCAATACTAAAAGCTCCAGTTTAGCTGAGGAGGAACAAAGGTTACGTGCGGCGACGTTCCATTCAAATCTGCTCTGTAATGGCTTGAGCCCAAGGCCATGCAGAGCCGTAAAGACTATTCATATCGACTTGAACTGTAGCTTCTGCATAACTGGAAGCCAGTGGAGCTCGGCAAGGGCCTGGGACGCCGATGACTGGCGTGGTCTCATTAGAGTCCGCTTGGCCGCCATCGACTGGATTCTCTGTAGTCTCCCTATCAGATATTTAGCAGCAATGCGTTGCAGTAATCCAGTCGGCTCAGGACATTACTCCCTACTACCAGCGATCTAGTCTGTTTAGGGAGCAATGGAAGGATCCAACGGAGCACTCTCATCAAAGCGAATCAACCACCAACTATCTTGTTTACTTGGGACTCTAGGCTTAAATTACAATCAAAGCGTACTACCTTGGCGGGAGTCAGTGGAGCTGTCACCGGTAGTGGCCAAAACTCAGTAGGTAGTGGAAGGGGAACCTTCCCAGCTGAGCAACATAGGATCTCGGTTTTTCCCCCATTAAATTGCAAATAGTTATTTTGAAGCCATAATGCAGAGTCTTGTAAACAGTCATGAAATGTATCCAGTGAAAGTGAAAGTGACTGGTAGCCTTCAAGAGACAAAATCAGTTGGGTGTCATCAGCATAGTTAACAAGAGTGATATTATGTAATTTGATGATAGCAACCAGAGGCCTCATATAGATGTTAAATAAGATGGGGCTGATAGCAGACCCCTGTGGCACACCATGCTGGACATTCATGAACTGTGATTGGTACGGGAAAAGAGCAACCGCCTGATCCCTATCTGAGAGGTTAGATTGAAGCCACTCCAGTACTAGCCCTCCCACACCCGCTCCAGCGAGCCTGGCCAAAAGTAACTTGTGATTGACCATATCAAATACTGCAGACAGGTCCAACAGAATCAAAATTGCTTATTGTCCCCCGTCCGCCCGCATTCGAAGATCGTCCAATACGGTCACTAAAACAGTCTCTACCCCATGTCCTGGGCGAAAGGCAAATTGCACATCCTCCAGTTTCCTGTTAACTTCAAGAAACTGGGAGAGTGCTCTACTGACCAGTCGCTCTGTGATCTTCACTGGATAGGACAGTAGTGAGATAGACCTGTAGTTCTGGCAGGGTCTAGTGAAGCTTTTTTCAAGAGAGGTGTGATTATCGCTTTTTTCCAGCATGCTGGTACCATTCCGCTCTCCAGAGATTGCTTACAGAGCAGCCTGAGCACCGGAAAAAGCTCTACTCCTAAGGTTTTCCATATTTTGTGAGGTAGCGGATACAACGGGGAGCCTGAGGAGACATTGAGGGCTAATTTACTAAAGTCATCCTCTGATGGTATTTCCAAGTGGTCAAGACTAGCAGAAGTCTCTATCATTTCCTACTCTTGTTCTGGAGTATTAAATACCTCTTAGATTTCCCATTCTTATCCTCCGTCGTGGGTATACTGCCCGGTTGTAGGCCCTTAATGATTTTACTTATTTTTTCCTCAAAAAACACAGCTAAACCATCACAGAGATCTTGTGTTCGGGGGGAAGCAGGATTATTAATATCGTTCATTATTTTAAAATAAATCATATTAAAAAACAAGCATTGAAACCCAATAGGTTGCACCTTTGGAACCTATTGCCTTTGCCACAGGTTTTTAGCAATGATGTACGTCATCCTAGATGCTGTGCAGTTTGGCTAAAGAAGAATAAAAAATCCTATGACACAGATACTTGCGCCATTTTGTGTGCCTACAAAATTACATGATAATCACAACAAAAAAAAGTGATGGATGGATTGCTTGGCTATTGGAAATTGTTTGGGTCTTCATTCCAGCCCATTGTTGTTCACCCACCGTACCACTCTAGACACAGGTCCACCTTATGAAAATCAGTATGAACTCTGCTCCTCAAGGGTACAGGCATCCTGAAGAGCCAGGCAATGCCCCTCCAGAAGGGACCACATGCAACCACAGACTGGTTTCACCCTACATGACGTTCTTCAGTAGGGTACCACTCCACTGTCAGCATTGGAATTGTAATTGTATTTATATAGAGCTTACTACCCATGACGAGGCGTCGCAGCGCATTTTCGAAAAGTAGCACGCTACTCCGGAACCCAAAAAATATCAGTATAGGGAAATATGGAATTCATTTGAGCGGTGGATTGAAAAGGATAGTGGAGGGATAGAGGATGTAAGGGTTAGCATTTATATAGAACTTGCTACCCTTGATGGGGTGATGATGCCCTTTTTTAGCAGGTAGCATGCTACTCTGAACCCAATCAGGATTAGTGTGGAAATTAGTATAGGGCATTGGTTCCCAAAATTTTTTGACCCTCAGCTCCCTTGACCCATTGGCCATTGCCCGTGGCTCCCCACTACTTTTTTGGGAGGGTTGGGGGGATGAAAGCCCTGGCTCGGGAGCACTTTCACTTTTCTCCCTGAAAAAAACTGGAATGAATCTTCTGAAGGTATTATAATCATATACGCAGGGTGTTTCATATTACTAAGGTGGCACCTCTAATAAAATATTCCTAGTTACACTTCTTTGACCACGCCCTTTCTAGAGTACCCTCTCAATTTTTTTAGCCCACTTTCACTGCTAGCTAGCACCCCTATGCATGTAAGCCCCATTGCCAAAGTGTTTTTGCGCTTTAAGAATATTTGCATGTACTTCCATTTCTACCCAGGTAAACATGACAACACACCTGTCTCAGCAGGGTGACTCTTGATTTTTTAAACCAAATACAGCTTTACTTTTGCTCTCTCCTCCCTAAAATTGCCTCCAAATCAATGTAAGCCAATTAAATTCTTCAGATGTCTTTCTTTAAACGTCCCTGTTTCTTGCTCCTATGGTGTTTTACTTCCCTGTGCTCAAGGAGAGAGCAAGCTTCTCTGGAAATGTGTGTGTACTGAAAGAAATGTAACTGAAAGTACCAATGGTTCAAGTACAAGTGTCAATATTTAATAATCCTTAATAATACTCAATGTGTTTAATAGACTGGACAACTGTACTTTCCTGATAACTTGTACTGGTGTAAAATGCATTTTGAAAAAAATAAACTATTAACAAATCTAAAAAAATTAATCAGGAATCTTCCACTTACTTTGGGAGTGTTGAAACATGGGGAGCCAGTGAAATATGGAGGTCACCTCCCTCGACATGCCATCAATTAAGCACTATGTTTACAGATTCAGGCATGTCACTTACAAATCATCGACATCATCGGTTTAAGTCTAATTAGTTTAACTTAAGCCAACAGACCCTTCAACATTAAATGCATTACAGTGCTTGGTGCGCAGCTCCCCTGGCTAGGTTTGATGGCTCCCCATGGAGCCATGGCGCACAGTTTGGGAACCACTATAGGGGAATGTGAAATTAATTTAAGTGGTGGACATGCAAGTTCGTTATTTGTATTGAAAAAGGATAGTGGAGGGATAAAAGGTGGCATGGTGATGGATGAAGTTCTTGAGTCCCATGGCACAGTGAGTAGGTGAGCCACATTTGGGCATAACCATCACATCCAGGGTATCAACTACAACAACAACACGATGATGGATGAAAGGCTTGTGTTAATTCCAGCCACTGGATATTGCTTGGCTCTCATTCCAGTTCATTCTTTTTTACCCACCACATCAGTCTAGACAATGGCCCGCATTATGCAAATAGGTACAGACCCTGCTTCTCATGGGAACAGTCTGTCCCGAACTGCCAGGTGAGCTCCTCTCCAGAAGGAACCACAACTCCAGACTTTTGCGCTACTTGGGGCTCATTAGTAGGGCATAGCTTAAGTACTAAGGCACAGCGAACACAGGACCCATGCCTAGGCATACCCATCACACTTAGAGCATCAACTACAATACTAAAAAGGCGATGAATGAAATACTTGAATTAATCTCAGCCACCGGCAACTACTCAGGCCTGATTCCATTCCATTGATTTTTCTCACCTACTATACCAATCTAGATAAAGGCCCACCTTATGCAAATCAGTACTGACTCTGCTTCCCGTGGGAACAGTCTATCCCAAACTGTCTATGAAGGGCCCCCTCCTGAACAGACCACAAGCACACCCAGACCAGTTTCACTCTAAATGGGGCTGATCAGTAAGGTGTAGCTTGAGTCCTATAGAACAGTGAGTATGGGACCGACATCTAGCCCTACCCGTTGCACTTATGGAGTCAATTACCACAACTTGATGGATGAATGCTTGAATAAATCTGAGCCTCTGGCCATTTCTCAGACTGCTTTCCAGTCCATCGGTTTTCCCCACCATGTCTCTCTAGCGCGCCAGTTCAAACCAGTACTGATGCTGGTTCTCATAGAAACAGTCCACCCCGAACTGCCAGGCCAGGCCTGACAAATTGTTCTCCCCAACTGAAGAGCTCCAACTAGAGTGAAACCTGTTTTGGAAGGCTTGTGTTCTGGTCCCCGGAAGACTGGGCCTTGCATTTCAGGCTTGGCTGTTTCTATTGGAGCAGGGTCAACACTGATTTGCATATGACTGGTTCCAAGCTGAGGTGGCATGGTGTGTAAAATAACGATGAACTGGGATGCACCCAAGAAATTATCAGAGCCTGAGAATAATTCAAGCATTCCACCCATCACTTTTTTGTGCAAACTTCAATACATGGCCCTAAGTGCGATGGGTATCCCAAGGTGTGGATTCCCTGCTTAGTATGCCACTGGAACCCAGCTACACCTGACTGTGGAGACCCAACCAGGTTGCTTGTGTTCCAGTTCAGGGAGGACCTGGCCTAACAGTTCTGGATGGACTGTTTCTAACGGAGCAGGGTTCTGAGTGGTTTGCATATGGCTGGTTCCAAGTTGAGGTAGCATAGGGTGCAAAATAACAATGGACTGAGATACACCCCGAGCAATCATCAGTGGCTGGGGTTAACTCAAGCATTCCATCCATCACTTTTTTGTGTACTACATAATGATGCAGGTGTTTTTTAATTTTTATTTACCGATCCGGGTTGCTTCGTTAAACTTTAAAAAAAAGAGAGCTAAAGTGTTCTTTAATCGGGTAGGGAAAGCACCACAGGGGAGGGGTGACGCAACATGGGGGGTGAGAGGGATCAGAAGCAACAACAGGAGGTGCAGGGGGAAGCAACACAGAGGACCAGGGTTGGGGGGCAAAAACACGGATAGAGAGCATGGGGGACAGAGTAAAGCAAATGGAGGGCTAGGAGAGGCACAAAAGGGGACAGCTGGAAAACACATGCACTCTTGCAGAGTACTTAGGGTAAAAGAAAAAAAGTAGTTCCCTAAGAGTGAGCAGTTGAAGGACACAAATGAACTGGATATGATCCAGGAGAGGGGCGGACACAAGATGGCCAAGGCAAACCATTGAATAAGAAGCAGGCAATATGTCTTTCACAACAAACTAAAATAAAATATCCTCAAAATAAATGTGAGCTTTGTCCTTCACAGAAAAAGAATAACACACATTCATAGGGGCACTCACTGAGATATTTTTACCTACTGGCATGTAAACTCCTTGAACAGAAAACAAAAATAAACTGCAAGTTTTAAGAAACATTTATGACCAGCAAACATGCAAAACAAAAAAGGACTTATTTGCGAGCAAGACAAGTGCATTCCTTTGGATCTGAAGTTCATGCAAAATCTGCCCATTTAGAGATAAGATTTATGTTGCCTTGTATTGTATCTTCACAGCTTATCTCGGGATATGCTGTGCAGTTAAGAAAATAATAAGAAAGAAACATGCATAAATCCATATCAAGGATGATGGGAAAAGGTCGTAAATAATACCTTTGTTTTTTGTTTAGTGGCAGTTCTATCCCTCCTCTGTCAGAGGGATGGTTCACAACAGAGTGGCAGAATGAATGAATGACAATTTATATAGCGCACAACTATTTAGAGGAGTGTCCCTGAGCTAACGGGCAGCCCAGGCATGTAATCCCATAACTGAAGACCTACTTTTCCTCAAAAACAGCCCGGTTTTACGTTTTTTAACCCATTGGCTGCGTCGAACGTTCAGCTCCAGTGCTAAACGTTCGAAAAACGGGTGGGGCAGCGACGGCCAACGGACGTGCTGTCCGTGCACAGCACTACCAAGGTAGTGCACGCGACGACCGTTGGCCAACGGCAGCAGCCAACGGGTTGAGGAAGCTGAACTCGGGAGTAGTCAGTCCCAGCTCATGGGGAACTCAGTCCATGCCTTGGTGGCCACAAACGAAATGGCCTTACTGCCCCTGCAGTAACCAAAAGAGAAGCAAAGGTGTAGAGCCCAGTACTTTGGAGGCAATGTACTTTGTGAATCTCTCGGCCAGATATCGGGGGCAGAAGAAAACACTGCCCTATGGACCATCACTAGTGCTATCAATAGAATGCATTTCTCAAGAGGCACCCAATGCAAAGCGTTGAGTGTGGATACTGTCAAGGAATGCCTCGGCAAACGGAGAAGAAGCCTGGCTGCCGCATTTTGAATCAACCACAGGTGCTTAATCTGGGCTGCAGCAGCCCCCAGAAACAGTATATGTGCGTAATCAAGACGCGAAGTAATCAGAGTGTGCATCACTACTCTTCTTGCCCCCAGATGCAGGAGAGGAAGAAATTTGGTGATGGTACGGAGAAGCACAAATCACTGGGCTGCCACCGCTGAGTTCTGAGCCTTCATAGAGAGAATATTGTCCAGCTTTACTTCTACGTTTTTGACCATTGGAGAAGGGGGCGGCGGGACAAGCAATGCAGAGGAACAAAGATCTTCCCACCAGTTGGAAACATGTGACTCAAAAGAGATAATGTTAGTCTTTTTTACATTGCATTTCAGTTGGCTGCTCTCCACCCAATTGAAGACAGCATGAAGTTCAGCAGAATGAATGAATTTCAGCAGAAGAAATAAAAAGTAAACACTTTCTGAGAGTGGGATGTTTTTTTTCTGTACTTTTGACTTTGATTTCCTTTTCTTCAAAATGCGAAGAGTCAATGGACAAGCAGCTTTTTCAAGAAGCAAGGAAAGACAACAATAGACCAATGGGAGACAGTTTATTTTAATTGGTAGATTAAGTGGAAATTGTGGGCATCGCAGGCCTTTTGGAATTTTGCACCTAATAAGCGATTTGTGAAATAACAAAAAGCTGGAAGGTCTGACTGTGGGTAATCTATTTTGGATCTGGCAGCATTAACTGACCCTCCATATACAAGGTGCACCCTGTTACGGAGTGGTCAGATGGGCACAGCATTTTAATGCATTGGGGACACTGCTAAAAGATGCCACAATTGAAAACATTGACTTGTGTAAAGAAATGGAATTTCTGGTTGAAGGTAGATTGGTAAGTCTAGGGGTAGCAGTACCTAGAGAGCAAAACGCATTGGCATAGCCAGTAGATCTTGCCTTTGGGACCGTATAAGTGTTTAGCCACGCAGCACATTATCCTGGGTGTTGTGCCGCAAGGGATTGAACAGCTAAACAGTTACTACACACTGTGTTGTGCAGTACGATTTAGGAATACATGCCTGCCTCAGGAAACATTTATGGACACATTCCAAGGCTTTTTATTATACAGGCAGAAAGACAAGTGCTTTGAGTCAACAGCGCTATAACATTCTGTGTGCGACTGAATCACTGGAGTATTGAACAGCCAATGAAAAAAAAAGCAGTGAAGTACTTTCCAATAGCAGAGATGTCACATCCCTCCTCCCCAGGTCTCTATTCACCAGGCACCCTTCTCCAGAGTTTTCCATTGAAAACATTGCTTGCACCATCCGTCCATGCCCTCAGTCCCAGCCCCCTGGGTATAGGAGCACTGAAAATAGCAACAACAACAAAATGCTCTCATTTGTCAGGCAGAGGGGAAACAATGAATAAACAGGGATGGCTTCTACATCACTTAATCTCAGTGCACCAAAAAATATCAAAATAAACCTGACCTTGTGTAATGTAACTGGTGATTTTGAAAAGTGCTCCAATGCCTTTGGGTCAGTCGAGTTCATTCTCCATTAAAGTGCCACCAAAAATTAATCGGACCTTGAGCAATGTAACTAGTGCTCATGTAAAGCGCTCCAACACCTTCTGGTGGCTGGAGTTCACAATCTATAATGAAAAATGTCTCACAGTCCCTAGGGTGCTGCCGTGAATGTGCTTTGAAATTAAAGCTATGAGAGGCAGAGGACAACCGGAAGAGGCAGCGGGGCGGGCATGTAGCTACTTGGAAGGGCAAAATACTCCTTTCATTTGTCAGGTAGAGGGGAAATATTGAATAAAAAGGGGCAGTGTCGGCACCACTTCATCTCTGCGCACTTAACAAAAAAATAACCTAACCTTGTGTAATGTAATCAATCAATCAATCAATCAGGGGTTTGTTAAGCACGCTACTCACCCGTGAGGGTCTCAAGACACTGTTGGAGGAGGTGCACCTCCGGGTCAGTCAAAGAGTCAGGTCTTAAGGTTCTTTCTGAAGGTGTGCAGAGTTGGCGAGCGTCTGATGGTGATCAGGAGCTCGTTCCAAGTTTTTGCCACGATGTAGGAGAAAGCTCTTCCCCCTGCTCTTTTTCTGCAGATGCGTGGGGTTTCAGCAATAGTGAGGTCGGTGGAGCAGAGGTTTCTCTCGGGTACGTGGAAGGAGACTCTGTCTTTGAGGTATTTGGGTCCGTTGTGGTGGAAGGATTTGTAGGTGTGGGTGAGTAGCTTAAAGATTACTCTTTTCTCAACGGGGTGTCAGTGGAGGTCTTGTAGGTGATGGGAGATGTGTTCGTGCCCTGGGATTCTGAGGACGAGTCTGGCTGTGGTGTTCTGGATGGCCTGGAGTTTGCGTAGCAGAGATCTGTTGAATCTGGCATAGGATGTTTCCACAGTCAAGTCTACTGGTTATAAGTGCGTGGGTGATGGTTTTCCTGGGTTCGGAGGGGATCCATTTGAAGGTCTTGCCAAGGATGCAGAGGGTGTTAAAGCAGGTGGGGGCGTCAGCGTGATCTGGTGGTTCATGGTGAGGGAGGAGTTGAGTATGATGCAGAGGTTCCGTGCATGGTCTGTGGGGGTGGGGGTGTTTCCGAGGGTGGTGGGCGACCAGGTGTTGTCCCAAGCTGAGGGGGTGCATCCGAGGATGAGGACTTCTGTCTTCTCCAAGTTGAGTTTCAGACAGTTGTTGCTCATCCATAATGTCAACAGAGAATTACCCTAACATTGTTATTACATTCAACACAAATTACTCATGATTTGATTGAACACACATGCTACTGGACCAGTCTCAGGTCCACCAGTTGCTTCAAAGGTAAATAAATCAAGCAAACATACAATAATATATACAAGGACTTACATAAAACATACAAATATGCATATACATATACAATGCACAATTTCTCCAATACCCTTCTTTTCCACAGGTGTCCTTACAACTAATTCAACACGCTTGTTTTAATGGGACTCCTCTATCATGTAGCTGCCGACGGGGACGCGTTTCAGCCATCAATTTCTTCAGGCCTCTTCAGGACAAGGGTAATGCAATATCTATTTTCCGCTTCGTTGTCACCGGGTTTCGCACTCAGGTTCAGAACCGATCCCTGAGTATGCGTGCTTTCAGCGTTCCTGAAGCTTGTACTCTAAAGAGTGCTACCTTTTGTGGTACTTGCCATGTGTGTCGTCCGGGCCTCCGTCCCCTTCAAACCATGACCAAAAACGTTGTCCGTTTCCCTCCTATATTTAAAGACCACAATCCAAAGAGCTCTGTGTGTTCTCCGATTGCCAAATCAAATCATCCAGGATGTGACATCCTTCATTCCTTCCTGGAAACTAAGTCTGGTGGCGTTAGGTTCCTTCATGGGGTTAGAGGATGAGTTGGGTGTCGTCAGCGTAGGATGCTATGCTGAGTCCATGCTGTCTGACGATGGCGTCAAGAGGGGCCATATAGAAGGTGAAGAGCGTGGGACTGAGCGTTGATCATTGGGGTACCCCACAGTTGATCTCTGTGAGTTCAGAGAGGAAGGGCAGGAGTCTGATCCTATGGGTTCTGCCGGTGAGGAAGGAGCAGAGCCAATCGAGGGCGGTTGCCCGTATGCCGGCATCGTGGAGTCTGGCGGTGAGAGTGCGGTGGGAGATGGTTTTGAAGGCTGCAGAGAGGTCTAGCAGGGTGAGGGCGGAGGTGTGGCCTTGGTCGAGGAGCGTGCTGTCGTCTGTGGCGGTGAGGGGGGCAGTCTTGGTGCTGTGGTTGCTTCGCGAACCAGATTGGGAAGGGTCAGGGATGGCGTTCTCCTCGATAAAGCTGGTCAGCTGGGCATTGACAATCTTCACAGTGACTTTGGCCGCAAAGGGAAGGAGAGAGATGGGTCGGTAGTTTCTCAGGTCCGTCGAATCTGCAGAGCGTTTCTTGAGGAGGGTTTGACTTCTGCACATTTCCAGTCGTCGGGGAAGGTGCAGGTTCTGAAGGAGGCGTTAATGGTGCATAGTAGCTTGATAACTATGGCGGCGGCGGCTCTGTGGAAGATGTGTGGCAGGCTGGGGTCCATGAGGGCACTTGAGTGGGTGCTCTTCATGGTCGTGATGCTGTCTTCAGTGGTGACTGGGGTCCAGGCGCGAGGGTAGGCTGGCTGTAATTGCTGGAGGATGGGGTGGTTTCTGGAGTTTGTTCGCTGAAGTTGTCATAGAGGGTCTTGAACTTGTTGCAGAGGTCCTGCAAGGGTTTGAAGTTCATGGCTTCGCTGGGTGGTTTGGTGAATTCCTGGATAATGCTGAAGAGTTCCTTTGAGTTGCTGGAGTTAGCGAGGATTTTGTTGCTGATGTATTGGTGGCATTCTGTCATGGCGTTCCTGTGGGTGGTTAGATTTTCGGTAGTTTTGCTGTTCCTCTATTGCTTCTTGAGACATCTGCAGGGGCGCCTGGATTCTCGGAGGTCGGTGGAGAACCAGATGGCCTACCTGGGGTGCTGTCTGTTAGGGTTGCGGAGGGGGGGTGAGCTTGTTTGCGCAGTTGGCTATCCACCGGGGAAGTTCACGGGCTGCGGAGTCGGTGTTGGGGGCTCGTAATTGAGGGTGGAGTTCAGGTGCTCCTCTGTGACCTTGCTCCAGTTCCTTTGCAATGGACATGGTGTAGGTTTGAGAGCAGTGGTTTGTCGAAAGAGAAGTGTACACTGTGGTGGTCTATCCAGGGGGGTGGGTGGTGTGGCAGAGGTGTATGTTGTTCCCTTCTGCGAAGATAGGGTCTAGGGTGTGTCCTGCCTTGTGGGTGGGGGTGATGAAGAGCTGTTTCAGTCCGAGGTTGGCGAGGCTGTCCAGGAGGGTGGCGGAGTTGGGGTCGCTGAGGTTGTCAAGGTGGAAGTTGGAGTCTCAGATGAGTATGTAGTCCATGGAGGTGATGGCGTGGGGTGCGATGAGGTCAGAGATGGTGATGGTGAATGCGGTTCGGGATCCGGTGGTCTGTAGGCGAGGGTGCCTCATAAGGTCATTCTGCGGCAGGTCTGGATTTGGAAATGATGGTGTTCAGTGGTGGAGGCCGTTTCGCTCGTGCTGGAGGTGGTAAATCGGTGGGAGCTCTTGTGTGCGATGGCGAATCCTCCTCCTGGGCAGTTGAGGCAGTCATTCTTCTGGATCTTGTATCCATCGGGGATGGCGGTAGCGATGTTGGGGGCGGAGGTGGTGTTGATCCTTGCTTCTGTGAAGAAGGTGTCATCTGGCAAGAGGGTGTCGAGGAGGACCCAGATCTCTACTGCGTGTCTATGCAGGGTGCACACGTTGAGGAGGATGCATCTCAGGGCTTCAGGCTGTTAGTGTCTAGTGTGGGGGTGTCAGCCATGGCTGTTTGGAGGGTGGTGAAGGTCTGTCGGCTGTGTCGGCAGGAGAACTGGCTGTGGGCGGTGGCCAGCATAGACATCTGCCAGTTGTTGTTCCCCCAGGGTTGAATGCGACGAGGGCAGCAGAGTCGTAGCGGTGGGTGGTCGGAGAACTTGGGTCCCTGGCGCTGGTCATGGTTTGGTGCAGATGGGCTTGTCTTTGGTGCACCTTCGGCATCCCAGAAGCGTGAACGCTGCGCTGGGCCGCACAGCCACCTCAATTAAATAGGGAAGGGGGAGGGAAGCGCAGCTGGGAGGTGGGAGTGGGAACTGGCAGGGTGGAGGGGCGGCGGAGGTACCAGTGGCGGGAAAGAAGGATGTGAAAACAGGCATGGAGGACACAGACAAGGGCACAAACAATATAAAAACTAAAAATATAGAAAAATAAACAAGGCACAAAATTACAAAATAGAGACAGACAAAGACAGAAAGCGGGCACAAAAGCAAGGACAGACAGACAGCAGCAGACAAGCAGAAGAGCAAGGCTCTCCCACTTCACCACCAGGGATGAAACACAGGCAGGAGCCTGCGGGTGGAGGTGGACCTCAAACACCAACCTTCACTGGGCAGCAGTAGGCAGCACGACAGCAGAGCTGCTGTGGGAGAGAGCAGGTCTCTGACCAGGATGTCAGAGGTCTTGCTCCTGTAAATGGCGCTTTTGTAAAGTGCTTCAATACCTTGTGGTCAGTTGCATTTGCTCTCACCATCGTACCCGCCCTCTGTCCCAGCCCCCTGGGTATAGGAGCATGGAACATAGTAACAACAACAAAATGCCTCTATTTGTCAGGTAGAGGGGAAACAATGAATAAACAGGGATGGTGTCGGCATCACTTAATCTCCATGCACCGGAAAAAACAAAAAATTGACTTGACCTTGTGTAATGTAACCGATGCTTTTGTAAAGTGCTCCAATGCCTTCAGGTCAGGTGAATTCACGCTCTAGAAATATGCCACCAAAAATGAATATGTCTTCTGGTTACTTGAGTTCACATTACGTAATAAAAATGTTCTCAGTCCCAGGGGCGCTGCCGTGAATGTGCTTTGAAATTAGAGCTCTGAGAGGAGGATGACAACAGGAAGAGGTAGCGGGATGGGCATGCAGGTAGAGGGGAAATAATGAATAAACAGGGGTGTCAACATCACTTAATCTCTGCACACAATAAGAAATTGCCCTGACCTTGTGTAATTTAAATAGCGCTTTGGTAAAGTGCTTAAATACCTTAAGAACAGTAGTGTTTGCACTCTATAAAAATGCCAACAAAAATGAATCTGTCACTGTGTAATGTAACTAGCGCTCATGTAAAATGCTTCAACACCTTTGGGTCGCTTGAGTTCACATTATACAAACAAGTGTCAGAGAAAATGCAATGGGAGTTGCCCAAATCTTGTCGGGCAAGGTTGGCCTGCTAAAGGTCTGGTGACAGAGGCTTGGGAAAGCATCAAGCGGTGAAGTGAGAAGGGTTTGGAGGAAATCCTTGACCTTTGAAGTCAGAGAAAATGAAAGGGGCGAATTGGAAAGCAGCGTGTGAAGCATCTGACATTTCTTCTTGATATTTGAACGGGACCTGGAGATTAAGTGACGGGTGCCGAAGCTGGACGACCGAAGCCAGGCAAACAGCGACACGAGCAGGAATCAAAGAAAAAAATTGTTCCCCCATTCACACATAAACACAGAAGCGTTATGTTAACACTAGCTGGGCAGTGCTCAGTGGGAGGAAACGGAATACAAAAAGGAGGGACAAAGAGGAACGATTAACCACTAGCAAGTAAGCATTTTTGAACGACAAATGAAGGGACGAATAAAATGGTAATGGGTGGGCAGTAAGCCCACAGAGTGAATGTAGCATGCCTCGAAGAGACAGTGCATGAGCTGTCTTGGCTTGATCTAAAAATGAGAACTAGGCCCCAGCAGCATTTGCAAGCAGAAGACCCTGGAACTTCAAAACAAGATACTCGCACATTGAGCGGGACTCCCTAGCAATGAAGTGAGATTGCATTCACTATCACCTCTGCTTGTACAACCATAGATTTAATGTACCCACAGGTCACAAGCCAATAGTTCACTTGTTTCTGGGCATGTCACCTCACAAAATACCATATCTTGAAAGGGGGGCTCTGCAACCACCAAATTATCTCTTTGTCACTGTGTACAGGCCGGGGACTGATAACCCTGCAGACTATTTGTCGAAATACCCAGTGGCTCACGATGACACGTAAACCATGCAATAAAACAACATGGAGATGCATGTCTGTCTGCTTACCTAAGCAGCATGTGCTATTGCAATGTATTTTGCTGAGATCAAGAGACACACAAAGGATGATTCATGCCCTAAGTTGGCAGGGTATGCTCAGACGTGAGTCCCTTTCTCACTTTGCCACTGGATTCAAGATAGCCTGGCTGATGAGGATTATGAATCCGAAACTGGTCCCAGGATGCTTGTTTCCGGTCCAGGGAAGACATGGCTTGGCAGTTCGGGCTGGACTGTGCCCATGAGGCACAGGGTCAGACTGATTTGCATATGGCCATGTCTGAACTGGGGTAGCAGAGTGAGCTAAAGAATGGTGATGGATTAAACCCAGAGCAGTTGACTGGGGGTGAGTGTTTGATTTGCTCAAACGCTCCGGCCATCATCCCCTTTTGTATCGCTTTGTTCGCCCTAAGTTGGCAGGGTATGCTCAGACGTGAGTCCCATGCTCACTTTGCCACTGGATTCAAGATAGCCTAGCTGATGAGGATTATGAATCCGAAACCGGTACCAGGATGCTTGTTTCCGGTCCAGGGAAAACATGGCATGGCACTTCGGGCTGGACTGTTCCCATGAGGCACAGGGTCAGACTGATTTGCATTTGGCCATGTCTGAACTGGGGTGGCAGAGTGGGCTAACGAACGGTGATGGATTAAACCCAGATCTGTTGACTGGGTGTGAGTGTTTGATTGGTTCAGATGCTCCGTCCATCACCACCCCCTTTTGTACCGCTCAAACTTGCTTGCAGCATGGTGAAGAACAATTTATGGAAAACATTCCTGTCAGGCATGAACATTACTGACATGAAAAGCCAAAACATCCTGACTGCACTCTGCGGTGTGCCAGGAACAGAGTTACTATTCTAATGAGGCTGCACGTTGATGATACCCAAAACCCTTCAAAGTGTTACTGTAAAGCTTGCACAGAAAGAGTACCAACAAATTGTGAGAACCAAGGTCAAACTAGAGGGGAAAGTGTGGTCCTTGTACATGGACAACTTACTTGAACAACTGAGCAACAAATGCCAGCCTCACCAAATCACTAGAGAAGGAGATCGTCCAAGCCCAGTGTAGTGTAGTTCCTATTATCCCAATAGGCTCTGCGCGTTGGAATAATACCTTCAATAGTATAGGCCTAGACCAGACGTTAACTAGGTCTTCTATTGTCGATATTAGACTTAAAGTTTTGGGTTTGCCAGCTAGCTCAGAGTTCACTAGAAACTTTCTCGAATAGGCAAGGAGGAGTTGAACCTCCCTGGATAGACAAGAAGGGATTTAGTTTCTGACAACCATAGAACATGACAACTTTGCTCTCCCCTAATCAAGAGTGTATCTCTAGAGTCGTGTGAAAACAAAAGACAACTTATTTTACTCAGTCAGTACGTGCATTCTTAGTCTCACCAGATTGTAGAGAAAAGGAAGAGACGGGCGTGTTCAATAAAAGATGTTATTTATTGATCAGTCTCTTTTCTCATACAAGAGAAATGGATCGATATTATCGCAATACTTATGGTTAAGTAAAGTGCATACAATAAAAGCAGAAGTATAAAATAATACTGTAAAAACATTTATATGGTTTCTAAGCCATAAGGTGGTTTAAAATGGATAAAATAGATACATACACATATACATTTGACTAATCGTACTCAACTGGTGTTTCTAACTACGCCTACCCGGTGTACCTGACCTAAGCCTAATACGTGGACGGGAATAGAAAGTAGCAGTTTAAGTTAAGTTTGTTTTGCCAAGTGACTGACTCAAGAATTCTCTGCAAGGGGTTATTCAGTTCTGTACCTGGAATCTAGGATGAATGAGGGATGGTATCTCTCGTCTCTGGTCTCGATATTCCAGGCTGCCTGCGAGGGCTACCCGGAAGCGCCGGAGCTGGATTTCTCGGCAGGAGAAAGCAGCATCTCGTTCTCAGCGCGTCAGGAAGGCGGGGCTGCGCCAGCGGGGTCTGCTCTGCTCTGGGCTTCGGCAAGTCTGGCTGCTCCGATCTCGTCACCACCGCGTGTGTTTGCTTAAGGCAATACCGGTAATATTTATACCTGTAAGGTGCCGAGATTGACGTAAGGATGGACATAGATACGTCAATAAGGATGTCATACGACTTGGTCGTTAGCACATTCTTTTGCTGAAGTTCTCGATAAAATCAAAACAATGGGCGCAGGGTTTTTCCCAGGTTGTCATAGGTTTGATTTGTTTTGAGAACTCCGTATGCCTTATCAGGGGCTGGAGGAATATCGATTGTCTAATTAGATGGCAAGCGTTATGACCTAATCAGATAACACGTTCCTGTGCCGTAGTGTGGCTTAATCAGATAACGGTTTCTGCATCATGGGATGGCTGCTAGTTAACTTGTTAACCAGAACAGGGTCAGGAATAGGGGGATCGATACAGAACCTATAAGAATACATCACACCCACTCCACGCTAACTATGGCCATGTTTACGAATCTAGGCATAGGAAAACATACTGTAGAGTATCGTGTATACCTTACCACCCCAAAATACATGTAATGCATTTCGAAGAATGTAATATACGGAAAAAAAAATATTCACATGTACTATATGCACTCAAGCTGTAGAATAATGCTAAAGTAATCACGCATATGTATACATTATTGCTAATTGGTATATGAGAATTTACACATGAAATGGCTCTTAATACAGAAGAAAAAAGGTTCGAGACCATTTCATCACAGAATAAAAATAATTATGAACATACCAGCGGGCAGCTAATGTCTATAAAGTTTCTAAAAATAGAAATTTTAGTTCTCTAAGAATAGTTCTTACTTTAAGCAGAAGATAAGTGTCCCGAAAAATCGTAAAAATATTTTGGGGCTGCTGAAAAAATCGCTGTCCGTGAACTGGAGGGAAAATTGTCCATGTTATTTTGCTATTAAGTTGAAGGCCAAATTCAGGGTGTTGGGAACGCCGTGTGCTAGCTTGCTTAAAAGTCTCTATTTCTGTTCTGGTGAGAACATCATATCATTTAGACTGTCGAAAAAGCTGTCAACAGCTTCCTGGGAGAGTTCCACTAACTCGGAAAAAGGTGTAACCATGCATTCGTGCGCATGATTGTCTCCATTGACGCTTGGTTAGTATTGCTGACAGAAGGTCGTACCTGATCGATGCTGCTTTCATCTTGAACTCCACTACCCCTTAATCGTAGTGGTGAAGTTTCCACGAATGCCGTCAT
Source organism: Lissotriton helveticus (assembly GCF_964261635.1). Taxonomy (NCBI): domain Eukaryota; kingdom Metazoa; phylum Chordata; class Amphibia; order Caudata; family Salamandridae; genus Lissotriton; species Lissotriton helveticus. The sequence continues at coordinate 1,451,540,674 of NC_136069.1, read as the reverse complement.
CAGGATTGGCAGCCGTTGAGGGCAGCACAAAGCATGAGCCTTTATCGGACCCAACAATGTTTCTGCATCCATAGGCGCATCCGATTGTAGCGTCAGACAGGTGTCCAACACGCATTCTTCTCCGCACAGCAAGCACCTTAATACAGGTAAAACACATCGATGCCACATTGGTCGAAATGAAAGAAACCAAGTCATGTTCAGGTCTCTAAGCCGGGATAGTCCCAGGATTTTTGATATCCGGTCCCGGTATCCAATGGCTCGGATTGTTTCTTCCCTTGTCGCAGGTGTTTTGTCTGTGACACGGTTTGCCATAACGAAATATCAGGACCAAGAATAGGATTCCTGCAATTAGTCCTAAAATGAGGGGAAGTCCGCCAAAAATCGAATGGACGAAATCTGGAAAAATACCCAGTATGGCTTTGAATGGTGTTAATGCCATTGAAAATACTGTCTTAAATACTTTTGAGACTCCACTGGTATCAGAAATATTTAAGATTTCATTCAGGATTTCTGCAAAATGTATGGGGGAATTAGTTGATAACAATGAGTGAATCTCTGCAGTCGTCCTTGCGACTAGGAGATCATACGTTTCTTTTGATGACGTGAGTCTGGTCGGCGTCTGAAGAAGCACTGTTTTCATTCTGCTTAAAGTATCTATTCGAATAGAAGTAATTTTCAAGTTAGGCCTTGCCTCCCTGTCTGGAAAGGAGCTGGGGAACAATGAGTGTCCACAGCACATGACCTTCGCAGTCGTAGTTACGAGATAAGGAGTCCCGGGCATAAGACTACAACATCTGCGATCCACAATTAGAATGTAACTCCCGTTGTAGAGTCTTTTAAGGAATGGTTCTATCTCTGTTGCAGGTGTGCCTAGCTGGTGACATGAAAGGTTATTTGAGTTCCCTTCACAGGCTCCATGCAAACTAATTCCATTACACAGAAGTGTACCGCTTAGTGACATCGCACAATTATTGGCACTAAGAAACACTTTCTGTCCTTTATTACTGACACATGCATGTGAATAGGGCAAGTTCCATGTTGTCTTAATGTACCCTTTTCCCAATTTTTCGTACATGCCAGCCTGTATATATTTTTGGCAGTATTGAAACCTGAAGGTTGATATTGGAATATTAATTATCCCATGTATTATCCATTCACTGACAGGTCGTTCTGACATTGTCACTGGTAATCTCTCGAGTTTCTCAATGCTCAGGATTGTATATTCAGCACCCTTCTGTGCCATACTGATTTGTTTATCAGTAAGGTTAAAGATATTGAATAGTGACGTTGTGTTGATTAAACGCCAAGGCACATAGCCTGAATGCAGATTTTGTAACGTCCAGCCAAGCTGTACAATAGAACGCAATTGAGACTGACCGTGTTGTAACAACAGTAAGTCTTGCGATATTATGTCGATTGCTGAAGACACAATGCTGTCCAAAGAAAAAATTCTGGAGGACAGAGTCATTAACCCATTGTCCACTACAGAAAGTGATTTTTCCAAATTAATACGGTCAATTTCCCGTATACTTTCTGCTGTCTCAATTTGAGTTACCTTCCAGGCCTCATTGTAAGCTGCATATACAGAGGCTGCTATGAAGCGTTTTTGACGCTGTTTGCGCGGTCCCATAATGAAATCACGCAAGTCAGCACCATCAGTAAGTAAAGTTAGGTGTTGCTTAATTTCTGTCAGTGTGGAACTTTGTAGCCATTGAGGGCATAATTTGCCCACACTGTAGGTGGTTATTATCCCTGGGTGTTGTCTTTGGGAATATCTAGGGTCTGGCCTGGTCAATTTGAACCCCTGTTTTTTGTTCAGGAATCTGTCTTGACAGTTATTAGTATCTGTGGGCCAGATCAACCACTGTTTCCAATCAGGATGTGTTCTGTTTTGGTTTAATATATAGTTTACGTCTATCTCTTCATCTGTAGAGCTATTGCTGTCCATTGTTGGCTTTGGAATAGACGGTTTATTTAAGTCTTTGATTTTGGCTAAGCCAAGACAGGTGGTTTGTTGAACAGTGTCATTTAAAAATATAATTTGTTCTGGGATTATGCAGGCTCCAAACAATGATTCTATACCTTGTACTTGCCATTCTTTTGTACCCCAAACACGTTTAACTTCAACATTTTTGTCCCAATAATCAAAACCAAAAGTATTCATTTGTTCAAAAAATGAGTCTGAATATATCAAATTCGTGTTTGTTAGCATGGTCTTTGTCCCTGTCTTATTTGACAATTTGAAATAAAATGTTTCAGCATTACTTGTGTTGAACCCTGAAAAGTATGAATATTTGTCGTAAAAGGTTCTTGAGCTTCCTTTTGGAGGGGTTGCACAATGTTCCCATTGATTATAATTTCAAACATTTCTAGGTTGTGCAGATGTATGTAGAAAATGGTTACCATAGTGGTTGTAACAGTACATACTATCCTAATTAGTCGAACCCTGCAAATAATCATGTTTGGTAAATTTAGCAGACATCACTAAGTCAGACATCATATTATTTATACTTTGAAAGTCCCAATCATCAGCAAATGAGCTTGTTTTTACAAAGTCACTCAACAAGATCTTAATTTGGTGTGGATATTTCAGGATCTCAACCGGACCATAAATTTCGTAGTCAGTATTGTCCCATGCTACCCCACCCGGTATAGGATTGGCTGTGAAGTTGACTGAAGAAAGTTCTCTTTTCTCGACGTGTGAAGATGTGTGTGGCTTGAGGATCAAGTTGATTTTCTGACTTGCTGTGTCCATTTTAGCATATTTTCCCTCAATGAAGCGTCCCAAAGTTAGTACCATGATGAGCCAAAGTATGAGGATAAATGCACCAAAGCCCACCCAAAATTCAATCCATGGAGAAATCAGATATGTTTCTTTCAGCTGTTTCAAAAGTTCTTTAGCTTTATCTTTAAAGGTTTTTGTTGATGGCTGTGTTTTTGATTCACTTAGGTCTTCAGAGGAATCATCGAAGTTTATGAAGTAGCCGGATGCAGTTCTGTCAATTGTTCCAATTGCTTCAGGATTACTGTTTCTTGCATATTCGTTTGTTACTTCATTGTAGGTTGGTGTGTCTCTACTAAATCTTTTTATTTGGGTTTTCAGAGGTTTAAGTTCCAATGCATTGTTGCATAGTCCTTGTTGTTCTTCTGTAGGCGTTTCGAATGTGATTAGCCTCTTAGTTTGGACCTCTGTATTGGTAGCAAATCTTGGTGTTCTACTACTTATCGGGAGTCCACTTGGCCTACTGTTTGTTATTGGCCACATGATTGTGGTTTTACCAGGTCGATGGATACAACTCGGTTCTCCTTTTTACCAGCAAGCGGCGGTAGTACAACTGATCTTGTCCCGTTGATAGACAAGACAGGAACTGCTTTTCTGTAAGAAGGCCCAAATTCCTTCTTTACCGCGATCTTTTCTCTGACTAGATCCCCGACTTTTGGAATCCAGACAGGTCTTGCTGGGACAGGTGGTGGTTCTTCAGTGGTTGTTGGCTGCTGTTTCAACTTTATGTTGCTCAGGTCTTTTCTTGTTTTGTTTAAGTCCTGCAAAATAGCCAAACGATCTTTGATATCAAAGCTTTTTTCCTTTACCACTGAAGTCTGACTGTCAAGATCTAAGACTAACATCCTAGTTCCAAACAATAATTCGTACGGACTGAATCCCTTCAGAGAATTTCTTGGCAGGTTATTTAGACTACGTTGGACACTTATTAGATGTTTGACCCACCCAGCTCCCGAACCTAATATCCTTGTGTTATAGATAGCTTTATGCCTTGGTTTTTTCTTTACACCATCCCGTATCCCTCAGGAAGGAAGTGAGAAGAATCCCGCATCGCTATGCTCATTTGGCCGTGCTTCCCCACAAGCTTGAGGGCTAAAGTGAAAACATTGGTCAAACGTAGCATGCTCCTAGCGTATATGCCATTTAGACTCGCAAATCTTTGTAGTCTTTTTCTTTGCTAGCCCCCTCTCTTTGGAACTCCTTACCTTTATTTCTTCGATCGGAAAGGTGTTTTCTGACCTTCCGTAAGGGTATCAAGACCTGGCTATTTGATATGTAAGCTTCTGCCTTTCTGTCTCCTTACCTTGTGTCAACTTTAGCGCCGGGAAACCTCCGGGTAGCTGCGCGCTTAATCAAGTGTAATTATAAATAAATAAATAAATAAAATAACAGTCCAGACGTCAGCCGAGTGCTGGGGATCTACATTATAAGTGGAAACTAGCCTGTATATGTTAATCGGACGCTTTGCTTTTTACTGTTGATCCTTTCTGGAGTGAAACGCCAAGGTAGTATACCGTTTCTCTCGCCACTGCGATTTCTGTTGCAGTCCGGGCATTTTTTTACAAAAATGTGATGCTGCAGGCTCATGCCTGGCCACCAGTACACTGATTGTAGTTCTTCCAGAGAATCTTTTAGTTTGAGGTGTCTGAGACCCTCGCCCATATGTGCGTCTGCAATTAACAAAGTTCTCCTGTCCATGTTTGGAATTACTCTATCCCCCACTCCAGGGATTCGAGCAAAAGGGACCGAGTTTGCATCGACTATGTATGTATAATTGAGTGGATAGTTGATCGGTAGCGCTGAGCAGTCACCTTTTGATGACGTTTTTACCGCCAGCACTGTTTCACCGTCAATGTATTTCATTGTACGCTTTTTTCTAGCTACGGAAGCCGATTTAGTTGCTACCGCTGTGGCTGTCTTAGCCAATGAATTCCCTGCAACGTGAACGCCATCACGCTGATGACTCAGTGAGTGTGTCACGTGAGTCTTTGGTAGTTCTTTCTGTAAAAGAACAATTTGTTCCCAAAGCAGTTTTTGCTTTATTGTTGCACCTGTGTCATCTTTGTAACCGTTTTGAATCCATTTCTGCAAATCGCTGTTATATGATTTGACGCAGTAATACGAATCGGACACTATAAGTGCCGGGAATTCGCGATCTGCATTATCTAGCGCCATTTTCAATGCTATTATTTCAGTCTGTTGTTCTGAATTGGTTTCTACTGAGTGTGTTTTTGTTAATAGAGGTCTTAGTTTATCTCCGCGCCACACTTCTTTTGTAATCTCACATGTGGGGTTGTATGCTTGTTCTCCCCAAACGGAGGGTTGAGCATGTCCGTCTGTATAGATTACACAAGCGTACTGTCGTAAGGGCAGAATGTCGATTGGCAGAGGGAATGTTCTTTCATATTCTAGATTTTTCAATTCTTTTAATTCTGGATCAAAGTAGTATTTTACTTTGTCCGTTGTAATTGAATTCACCCATTGTATCCATTCCGGATTCAATGCTGTTGTTGGTAAATTACACGGTGTTGTTAATGCCTCAAAGGGTGATTCTGCTGTTCTGACTGTGATGTGTCTACCGTCAGCTTTATCTTTTTCTCTAGCTATTGCGGTTTGAACTGCATGAACAATGTTTTCTTTAATGCTGAATTTCTTTTCAGCTTCTGTGTACAAGTGTGATTTGAATGCAATTGGTACCTTTTCTCCCTCGTTAGAGGTCAGGTATGTGAATCCGCATCTTCCTGGGATGACTCGAATCACAAGATTGCGTGTGTTATCACGTGTTTCTAATTTTGTTTTAATTAACATGTCACTTTGTAAGGATCTCAGAATTTCTGTGTGTTTTTGAGTGCAATTGGTTCTTTTAAAATCTGGTTTTATTAGATCATAAAGGGGTTTGACCCTTTCTGCGTAATTTGCAATGTATGTTCTTCCGAAATTTAGGAAGCCTAGAATTGACTGTAGGTTTTTTAGTGTTTTAGGTGCTTGGAGTACGGCACATTTCTCTAGGAAATTGTCAGCCAGGCTTTTGCCTTCACTTGATAATTCATATCCTAAGAACAGGACTGTTAGATGTGCAATTCTAGATTTTTTAAAGTTGAATTTGTAACCCTCTGCTGCGAACCCAAGTATTATGGTGTTCACTCTCTTCAAGTGAGTATCCAAGTCATCATCTGTTAGGTATATGTCATCGACATAAGATAATGCTTCGTCATCATATGTTTGTAGTAATTCTGTTACTCTCGCTGAGAATACTCCTGGGCTGTTCTTGAACCCTTGGGGTAACCGACAGAATTGTTTTTGAGCGCCATTTATTGAGAACACAGACAAATATCTGCTCTCTGGTGCTATATTTTGACAAAAGAATCCATTAGAGATGTCTAATGTTGTTTTGTATTTTTTGCGCACTATGTTATTCATTAGCGCTGCACTATGCGAGTTTTGCACTGCAAAAGTTTTGCAACATGAGTTAAGGTGTCTGTAATCCAAAACTAGACGATATGAATTGTCTGGTTTGGAGACAGGAAACAAAGGGTTGTTCATTTGTGAGGTGCAAGTTTCAATCACCCCCTGGTATTCTAGTTGATCTAGGATTTCTTTTACCTGTTTTTTAGCTTCTTGCTTAATTGGGTACTGTCTTTGTGCAGTAGGTTGTGATTTTAACTGGATTTTGTGAGGAGGAGAGTCCTCATCCCATCCTACGTGATTTTTATATAAAGCAGGAGCTTGAGCTACTGCCCACTTTCTAGCAAGTGTGTATTTTTTATGAATTGGGATATGATTTGAGAAGGCAGGCATAATTATTTCTTCGCCATGAGGGCAGCCCCTGACAAACTCTGGTGGCCAGTCTTTTTCAGCTAGAAGGATGTCATAGCCCTTGGAGAGATTATCCCAAAATAGTCCCCTTATTTTTCTAGTCTTATCCCCTTCTATACGTAAAGTTATTTCATATATTTTGTGAGGTTTGCTAACTCTGGTGTCTGCAGTTTCCACTTGAAGGTATTCATTCGTGTCCACTGTCTCCAGATGATTCATAAGGACTTTGCGAGCTATGCTCACTTCTGCTGCGCTGTCTAGCATTGTCTGAGCCCATTCTCCGTTTTTCAGTTGTGTCCTCAGTATTCTCGGCATTGTTAACTACTTTAATACTGGCTACCTTCTTTTTTGGAAATTGTAATTTCTTATTTGGATGAGCAGGTTCCTTGTCTTTGGACTTGACGTGCCCTTCCCTGGGTTCCGATCGTCCTCTTCTTTCCGATTTCTGCGAGGAAGTCTGAAAAGATTGAGAGGGACGTGTATCAAAATCTTGATATCTATCCGGTTTCTTTATATTATCCCTATTTCTAAGGTTGTATTTTTTCACAGAGGGCTCACTTTGGGGAGACTTGGGTCCTTGGTCCGGAGATCTTTCTCTCCGCCGAGGAGGCCTTCCTCTGGACTGGAATCTCATTTTTTTTGGATTGGATTGTTTGTTTCCATCCCAGTTCTTCTTTTGACTGTTTAGATGATTTTTAATAAATATTTTTTCAGGACTTTCAATCAGTTGGGGTTTTACTGGTATTCCACCTAAACTATCTCTACCTAGTTCCTCATAGGATTTTTCTATAATTCTGGCAATTTCAGCTGGTTGGTCTGCTATATCTGTTTCTTTTAACCTTTGGCGGATCGCCACGTTTGCTGCTTCTCCCTTTATATTGGCTAGTAATATAGCCGAGACCTGCTTGAAGTCTTTCAGTAATTTCATACCAAGAGTTAAAGCGGGTTCTGGACCGTATTCGTCTTGAATTTGTTTTAGCACATCTGGTATTACCGAAATGGATGGAACACCATGCGTTTTTGTGTAAATGGAAGCAAAGACTGTACCCCAAGTGTCACAGTCCTCCACGTGTGGTGCGATTCCCATTGGAAGACAGATAGTCAGAACCCTGTGTTTATCCACAGGGGTGGTGTCTGGAAACACCGCCTCTATTTGGGTGATTTTTTGTGCTAACCAGAATGGTATTTGTTCCCTTTTAGCTGGTACTTTACCTAGGCAGGACTGTATGTTCTGTGGTGTAATTTTATTTGTGTTCCCCTGATGAGGGGTCAGCTGTGGAATTTTAATTGCTGGTTGGATTGTTGAAGTCCGCATTACATATTGGACTAATTGTCTATGTACTTTTATTAATTGTTTTAGTTGTATTAGAAGATCTGCTGCAGACATTCTTTCGATGTCTGGATGTGGTGTGTATCCGGCTAGGACCGGCCACGTTGCTCCTGGTCTACCTAATGGACCGAGCCTGGTGATGTGATTGTTGTGTTTTAGGGCGCCATTAAACAAGAGCAGGTGCTCTTGAAATTTAAGTGGTACTTCCACCTCCTCGAAAGGAGTGTACTCTTCAGGAGGTTCCTCTGTTTTGTAATGGTGGAAGACCTTTGTTACAGCGTTTGCTGCTGGAAAGTTTATCCATGAATAGAATACCTCTGTCTGCCGATATTCGTGTGCCTCTATTACGAATATGACTGTGCCACCTCTAGGTGTCAGTCCATTTTCTATAAGTTTTAAAGTTATAGATTTTCTTATGTTGACCGGGATGAGTATTAAATCCGGGTCTGCTTCTTGCATAGTATTATCAGCTGCTACGAGTTCAGCTGCTACTCTAGCTATCTCTCTTTCTTCTTCAGTGTCTGACATTCTACTGTCAGGAAGGGTATTTTGTTTGTTTGCAGATCAGGTCTCTTATGGAAACAAAGATTAGATGCACAATATTTTGGAACAGTGTATCCTTCAACGTTGACTAAACCAAGAACCATACATAGGAGTTTCCTCCTGCGAGGTTTGGCGGATATGACCTTTCACCCACTCCAGACGTCTTTGGAGTATTATGGAAAAAAAGGGGTCTGAGTGAAAAAGCACGACTGAGTTGCTCTAATGTCTTGCGTTAGTTTTATCGCCTTTCCAAACGTTTGGGTGCCATGTAGTGTAGTTCCTATTATCCCAATAGGCTCTGCGCATTGGAATAATACCTTCAATAGCATAGGCCTAGACCAGACGTTAACTAGGTCTACTATTGTCGATATTAGACTTAAAGTTTTGGGTTTGCCAGCTAGCTCAGAGTTCACTAGAAACTTTCTCGAATAGGCAAGGAGGAGTTGAACCTCCCTGGATAGACAAGAAGGGATTTAGTTTCTGACAACCATAGAACATGACAACTTTGCTCTCCCCTAATCAAGAGTGTATCTCTAGAGTCGTGTGAAAACAAAAGACAACTTATTTTACTCAGTCAGTACGTGCATTCTTAGTCTCACCAGATTGTAGAGAAAAGGAAGAGACGGGCGTGTTCAATAAAAGATGTTATTTATTGATCAGTCTCTTTTCTCATACAAGAGAAATGGATCGATATTATCGCAATACTTATGGTTAAGTAAAGTGCATACAATAAAAGCAGAAGTATAAAATAATACTGTAAACACATTTATATGGTTTCTAAGCCATAAGGTGGTTTAAAATGGATAAAATAGACACATACACATATACATTTGACTAATCGTACTCAACTGGTGTTTCTAACTACGCCTACCCCGGTGTACCTGACCTAAGCCTAATACGTGGGCGGGAATAGAAAGTAGCAGTTTAAGTTAAGTTTGTTTTGCCAAGTGACTGACTCAAGAATTCTCTGCAAGGGGTTATTCAGTTCTGTACCTGGAATCTAGGATGAATGAGGGATGGTATCTCTCGTCTCTGGTCTCGATATTCCAGGCTGCCTGCGAGGGCTACCCGGAAGCGCCGGAGCTGGATTTCTCGGCAGGAGAAAGCAGCGTCTCGTTCTCAGCGCGTCAGGAAGGCGTGGCTGCGCCAGCGGGGTCTGCTCTGCTCTGGGCTTCGGCAAGTCTGGCTGCTCCGATCTCGTCACCACCGCGTGTGTTTGCTTAAGGCAATACCGGTAATATTTATACCTGTAAGGTGCCGAGATTGACGTAAGGATGGACATAGATACGTCAATAAGGATGTCATACGACTTGGTCGTTAGCACATTCTTTTGCTGAAGTTCTCGATGAAATCAAAACAATGGCCGCAGGGTTTTTCCCAGGTTGTCATAGGTTTGATTTGTTTTGAGAACTCCGTATGCCTTATCAGGGGCTGGAGGAATATCGCTTGTCTAATTAGATGGCAATCGTTATGACCTAATCAGATAACACGTTCCTGTGCCGTAGTGTGGCTCAATCAGATAACGGTTTCTGCATCATGGGATGGCTGCTAGTTAACTTGTTAACCAGAACAGGGTCAGGAATAGGGGGATCGATACAGAACCTATAAGAATACATCACACCAGTGATCACCAAAGAAACTTGTGTGAACCGTAAGCCCAAGGTCATGGCAGATTTTTGTGATTTCTCAGTTGGCAAATACATCTTGCTTCCGACAGACGTTTGTATCCAGTATCTTGTTGTGGAGATGGGTTCAATCTAAAGCTTTCGACCATGTCACCTCAAAGTATGAGTGTTCAAATTATATCTTTAGGTTACAGTAATTTAAAACCAGCAGCATATTTTTCAGGCACCAATAAGAATCATATTTTCCGGTGATATGCACTAAAACTAACAAGCATTGACAATGCCAATAGGTTTGGCTTCAAAGGAAAGTTGTATGGTATTGTGAAGCATACAAGTAAATTGTATGTGAACAGATATGTGTTTGTGTGGAAATAAAGAACTGTAGAATAATGTTGGTGTAGGTTAAAAGGTCAAGTGGAAGTTGCACTGTCAAGCCAGACCCATAAATAAATGTAGGTTAATGACTACACTCCTTCCATCTGTGCAACTGCTAGAGAAAAACATGATCAATTATCTAGTTATCTAAGACACTTTAGAAGCATTCCAGTGTCTTGTGTGCAACCCTAAAGTTCGAGCTCATGCAGTTAGATAAATAAACAAATTGATAACAGACGTGCGGAGGGCAAGCATTTTTTTTGTGGAAGCACACAACCTCTGTCCAATCAAAATATGCACTTTTGGTTCCCAACATGTGGGTGTAGCTAAAGCCTCTCTCTAGTGTTGCTCACAATATTGTCGGGTGACAGCTGCATTGTCAAGCCAGACCATAAAAAAGATTCCCATATGTGTTGTATGTACACATACCCTAGAAGAAACAATAGTACTGATCTCTGAAAATCATATGCAATGCTTGTTTATTTTTATGTTTTTATTTATTGGAAGCTCATGACCCCCATATGTAGGTGGCACAATGCTTTCTTCTAATTTCTTCTTTTTACTTTTGTAATAAAAATATATAAAAAAACTAACAGCCAGATTCATGAAGCTAAATTGCGATCGCAATAGCTGCGAAAAAGCAATTGCGATCGCAATTTCCTGAAATGGAATTCAAGACAGTTGAATTCCAAAAATAGCGAAATCGCAATTTTTTTTTGCGATATCGCAATAAAATTTACAGAATCCTTGAAGAAGCCCATTAGCGATTCTGTAATAGCGAGAAAGCACGGATTCTGCGAATAAAACTGCGATATCCCAAATAAATTGCAATCGCTATTCATGAAAAATTGCAATTTGCGAAAAACCCAAATATCGCATTTTGAGACGCGCAATTTAAGGAGAACCCAAACCAGGTGGTAACCAGTAAAAAAAAATATTCACATCTGAAATCAACTCTACCAAACTAGCAACAGGTGCAGGCTTCACCAAACATACTTAAGGACATGCAGCTATGCAGCTGGAGCCAGAGGACTCTCACAATGCCGGGACTCTACATGGTGGTCAGGCGGCGAAGGCTACAGCGAGCAGCACGGAACAGACGTCGCATCCAGGAGCGGATATTTCGTCAGCGGGTCACCCTACTGGGCCAAACCAGGGAGCAAATCTACGCCAAGTACCGGCTGAATGGGCCAATAATCCTGAAGCTGATCCGGGACCTAGACCCCCTCCTGCAGCACCCAACAAGGAGGACAAATGCCGTTCCCACCCATGTGCAGGTATTGTGCAGCCTGCACCTACTGGCCTCCGGAAGCTTCCAGGGGATAGTCGCTGTTGCAGGGGGAATATCCCAGCCCACCATGTCCCGCTGCCTAAGGCGTTTCCTGGAGGCCATGCTGACCCGCCTACACCACTACATCTCATTCCCCACCAGCCAACAGGACTTGAATGACACCAAGCTGCAATTTTACAATGTTGCACAATTCCCACATGTAATAGGATGCATTGACTGTACCCACATCCACGCCTGCCCACCAGCACAAACGGAATACATGTATCGCAACCGCAAGTCCTACCACTCCCTCAATATCCAGATGGTGTGCAATGCAAAGCCAATCATCACGGACATAGTGGCACAGTACCAGGGGAGCACACATGACTCCTTCATATTCCGGCACAGTGGCATTCACGCACGACTGGCCAGGGGAGACTTTGGTGAAGGACACCTACTGGGTAAGTACACATGCCCCACAATATAAGTATGTGATAATGATGCTGCGCAGCACAGGCACTCACCCTCTGCTCCTATCATTCAGGTGACAGCGGCTACGCCCTCCGTGAGTACCTCCTCACACCATACCTCAACCCTGCAACACCACAGCAACGGCGTTACAATGCAGCACACATACGCACAAGAAATTGCATTGAGAGGACATTTGGCCTTTTGAAGTGCAAGTTCCGCATAGTGCACAAGACTGGGGGGGCCCTCAAATACGACCCAGAGGTCTGCTGCCGCATCATGGCCGTGTGTTCTATCCTCCACAACATTGCTACCAAGCGCAGGATACCTGTAGACATCTCTGGTAGTGAGTCGGAAGGGGACAATCGACCACCTGCACATGTGCGTCACACACGCGGAGAGAATCCTGCTGAAGGACAGAGGCGCCGCAACCAAATCAGCATGAACTATTTCTAGTGCACCCAGTCCCCACACCCATTACTCAACTCATGCATGACAACATTAATAATGACATGAGACAGATTAAGTTAATCAGAATTTTTTTATTTGTTACTGCACAATAAAATGGTCATTCTGTTAACTGGAACAAGACTGACATATTGCGTCATATGTCTGTATGTCTGTAGGGCATGCTTGTGGCGTCAGCATGTCCCTTCATGTGAATGTTCAACGGTTCAGTGGCGTCTCCAGGTAGTTGCCCCTGACCTCCTCTCAACGTCCTCATCCTCCTGTGTCTGCCGTGAGGCAGCAGAGGGCCTGCTGCTGCGGCGGGGTGCTACAACTGGTGGAAGGGACTGGCTGCTGTGGCTTGATGTAGCCTCGCTGGTGTCGTCTGCCCCCCCCCGCCTGGCCATGGCCAGTAGCCAGCATGCCCTGCATGGCTGTTGAAATATGCTCCAGGGCTGTTGCGACGTCCTGGCAGCACTGGGCCATTTGGACCTGCATGGCCAGGGAGCGCCGCGAGAGCTGGGAGGTGGCGTTGCCCATAACATAGTTTGAGCGCGTGTACGCCGACAGGCGGGTCATCAGTTGTCGGTGCCTGCGGCGATTGAGATCGCGCTGTTTGGACATGGCCTGTGTGTTGGCCTCAAGAGCTGCAGTCATCCTATCCATATTACGTGCGGTCTTGTCAAGTTGTAGATGGATGGCGGCTAGGTGACGGGCCTGAGTTTGGTGCACATGTAACATCCTGCGCTCGATGGAGAGCCCACCTGCACGCACGTTTCTGACCCTGCCAGCGCTGGAGGTGTTGATGCGCTGCTCTCTCACCAGTCCACTAGTCTGGCTCCTCACAGCCGCAGGGCGGCGGGTTGGTTGGCGACCTGCTGCTGGTGTTGCAGGCCCCACTGATGGTTGAGTGCGGCGCGGTGGTACAGCAGCGCCTGTTGGCACAGGGGTGGTAGGGGCCACAGGTGCAGGTGGTGGGATGACCGCTGGCGCAGCAGCTTGCCCTGATGGTCCGGGCTGTGGGGTATGTTGTGTGTCTCTCTCCGTGTCCTCCAAGATGTCATCAATCACCAGGGCCTCGCTGTCCATGCTGGGGACATGAGCGCCACCTGTGATGTAAGGTGGACGTTGATTAGTGACATGTTCCGTACACGGTTAGGCTTGCTACATGCATGCAGACTACCATTCCCTGACTCGCTGCAGGATTGACTCACACTGGGCATGTCAGGCTTAATGGTACAGGATGGTAATTGTGGTCAGACTACATGTCCCACAATGCAATAGCCCTATACTGGTGTGCTTTAGCAGCATGATTGGGGTTTGCTATGGGATGCACTGGAGTCATGGACATTGTTAGGGGACAGGGGGTCGCTGTCGCATGGCACTTACCTGTTGTGTCTTTGGTGGGTCGGGAGGAGTCCAGATGGGTCACACCCACGCAGGCCTGTGGATTGATGGTCTCCTCCACGCGGTCCTCCAGTGGTGTGTTCTGTGGGACAGTGGGCTCCCCTCCACCTGTCGCCACATGCTCCCCCAGCCTCTCCTCAATCTTTTCCTTTGCCCGCCCTCTTAGATCGTACCAGCGCTTCTTCAGCTCGTCCACCGAGCGCTGGGTCACCCCTACTGCGTTCACTTTGGCGCGGATGCGCAGCCATATGCGCCTTTTGTCGATCTCAGGCACCCTTCGGGAGTCTCTGCCAAATAGCCTGTTGTGGTCCTTTGCTACTCCTTCTATGAGGTGTTCGAGCTCCTGCTCAGAAAACTTAATTTTCCGCTTTCTCCCACTGGTGGAAGCTCCTGCTGCATCCTCTGACATGCTTGCCACTGTGGTGTCTCCTGCTGTACTCATGTGGAAAACACTGGAGGGGAGCTCTGACACTGCTGCCTGTACTTCAGCCTCTCACTGCAGAATGAGGGTGTAACCTGCCTACTTCCTGGTTGTGATGTCATCACTGTGCTCAGGATGCGACTTCCCGTTTTTGCGATCTCGCAGTTGCGAGATCGCAATTTGCGATTTCGGTAATTGCGAGATCGCAATTTCAACATGGGAATCGGCGGAATCTGCGATTATTTACCGATTTTTTGGGACTCGCAATCGCCGATTGCGGCAGCTTGCGAATCGCATTTTTTTCTCACAAAAATTCATGAATGCCATTCTGCGATTTCTAAATTGCGATTTGTTTTTACTCGCAATTTAGGAATCGCAGATTGAGGCATTGATGAATCTGGCTATAAGTGTGGCATAAGCTTGTCAAGGCCAGACCTATTGGCTTTGCCAATGCTTGTTTATACTTGGTAAGCTACTACATACTGGCCTTTGGCAACACGATTGGCAGCTAAAATGGTAGAAATGTGAGGCATATTGGTGAGAACAGATATCATTTGCACAACCGTACATGAGCGCGAAGAAGGATGAAGAGAACAAATAAGAGGACATCCATGAATGATGCCACAATATGTCTACAAACCAAAGTGGGCCTTATCAAACAAAACAATGTTCTACAATGCCTATTGTTGGTGATTTCTAGTGATGCAGGAGTGGGTGAAGAGATTGTTTTCCTCTTCTTTGAACAATCACATTAAGACAATTCTATTTAGACTACTAACAGACAGGCAAAAGTCATGACAGAATTCAGAAAGTGCATGTTGTTGCTTCCTTTCTACTGAAATCTGTTCGACCAAATAAATTTTAGGAAATGCCAAAATATTGGCCTGATTTAGAGTTTGGCTGAGAAGGTACTCCATTACAACAGCAATGGAGTACCCTCTCTGCCAAAATGAAGGTCCGCCGTCCTATTTAGAGTCTCGGTAGACCTTCAGCATGTCAGCAACGGCGACAACTCCGTCTCTTTCGCTGACATACTCCTCCGATGGCCTGATGGAGTGAGGGGCAGAGGAGGTTTGACCATTTAACCGCCCTCCCAAATTAGAGTGGGTGGTCAAAAGTCCAATTTTCACTCGCTCTCAGTTACCGCAATGTAAAAACCTGGAGATAAAGGGCATTGAACAGTGCAAAATGATCACTAAACCATGACAGGAAACTCCAAGGTGTGCGTGTCGTTAGTTTTTCTATTTTCAAAAACAAAATCCCGCTTCAGACATAAGTAAGGAATGTGGTTACTCCATCAGGGCGACAAAGGATTTTGCTACATCATCCTGATGGAGTAATAGCTATATTCAGGGCTTTAAGTGGGCCGGGTCTCACCGGTGCTGAGCACCAGCAGTTTTTTAAATGGGGGCCTCGAAAAGGGTCTCTATTCAGGGCCGGACTCGGAACCAAAAACCGTCCCTGGCAAAGTACTCGGCCGGCCCCCACCTCCCCACTCGGGAGGGTTGGAGGTGCCGCAGAGCTCATTGCCTGGAACGGTTTTCGGCCGATTTTGGCACAGGGCCGATTTCGCAGCTTTGCTGCAAAAACGGCCCTGTAACAAAAACGGCCCAAAGGGGCCCAAAACCAGCCCCCACCCGTGTGGCGCACCGGGGGATTGCCCGGTGCCCGCTATGGCCAGTCCGGCCCTGTCTCTATTGGGCTCTGTTTTGTGCCCTGGCACAGGTGGTCCGTTTTTTTCCGGACAGCAGTGACAGAAGGCACATGATGTGGGCGTGCTCACACTGCTCACTTCTCACTAGTGGAGAAGTTACGGCATGACGTCATGCCAGGTGAGCGTTCCAGGGGAAGGGAAAGCCTTTGAAGAGAGTCATTTCTCTCTGGAGTTCCCTTCTCTTTTTGTAACTCAGGGTCAGCAACGATGTCATGGTGTCACTAGGGCTTTAAGTGGAAGCTTTTTCAATATTATATATAACAAGCAATAGTTGCTGCTTATTTATCTTATGCAACTAACAACAATTGACAAAGCCAACAGTCCCCTCTGACTCTACTCCATGGAATCCTGCTCTCTGTGTTCTTCTCCAGATTCTTGACTTTCGTGATTTTTGTGCTTCCCGTCTTGATTTGTTTTTTGAGATGGTCTCTGTCTATACCCACGACCTGGACCCACCATTTTGTCTGATGACCCTTGATCGTTTTTCTCTTTTTCCTGGACGGCCTTAAATTGATATGTAAATATGTATTATATAATTTCCCAAGCCTAATTGCTGTTAAAATGTATTCCTGTGTGAATTTGTTATTTGTATATATAGAATTCTAACCACTAGTATATGTAGTACACTTTTATACTTACTACCATTTCTACGTGATTTTAGAGTTTATCTGTTTGTATCTCTTCCTTGAGCGACTTTCAACTTGTACATGTACAATTTTTTCCTGTTTTTATCTCTTCCTTGTGTGACTTTACACCTTGTACATTTGCAATTTTTTTTCTGTTTTTATCTCTTCCTTGTGTGACTTTACACCTTGTACATTTGCAATTTTTTCCTGTTTTTATCTCTTCCTTGTGTGACTTTACACCTTGTACATTTGCAATTTTTTTCCCCATTTTTCTCTTTCTTGAGTGACTTAACACCTTGTGCATTTGCAATTTTTTCCTGTTTTTATATCTTCCTTGTGTGACTTTACACCTTGTACATTTGCAATTTTTTTCTGTTTGTATCTCTTATGTAACTCATGTAATCCAAAGTCCTTATGTAACGCAACTGGTTCTTTTGTAAAGTGCTCTGACACATTTGGGTAATGTTCGCGCTATATAAAATCGCATAAAATAAAATAAAATAAAAATCACTATGCTAAGCACAGATTTTTAAACGTACGTGTTTTAAGCCACTCCCTTAATTACATTGGCCACGCCCCTTAATGAAACCCCCCAGTTTTTTCAACCCACTTAAAGCCCTGACTATACTCTGGAACTCTAACCAGTCCCTTAGTATACTTTCATTAGTGCTCCATGCTGGAGGGTCTGTTATTTACATATTTTGTCTGAACAATGTTGAATTTGATTTGAAAATAGTCGATTTTTCACAGAGCCCGAGCTTTGTCTAGGGAGGTGCGCCAGATCAAGCTCTGCAGCTTTTAAATGGTCAAAAAAACCTAATCCAGCAGGACGCTATAAGAATTGGAAGTCAACTCAACCCAGAAAGAAATAACCAACAGGACTCGGTCCTCTCTGTAACGCCCACATCCTCCTTGATGGATGTAATATTGATGTTACAGAAGACATTACAAGGAATTCTAGAAGTAACACTATCAAATAATGGAGTGTTGAAAGCTCAGAAACTGTTTTTAAAAAAGATTGAGGAGGAATTGGTGGGGATTAAGAGCCAAAGGCAGCAGCGGTGCATCCATAGGGGCGTAGGGGCGTAGCCCCACTAAGCCTGGATGCACCTGACGAGCAGAATACACAAATTGAGTAATTGAATTTTATTAGCGCAGCGCTCCTTCAATCCGGGTTGCGGGACACACCCGATTGAATAGGGAGTGCGCAGGGGGTGGGGCTGGCTGGTCTGCTGAGTGACAGTCTGCACTGCACAGCAGACGTCAGCAGGCCAGCAGCAGTACTTGCGCATGAGGAATTTAGGGCTGCAACTAGCCCGAGCATGCGCGCTGGCAGGAAGTTCCCAGATGCTCATACGGAATAAGGGGCCAGGGGAGGAGGGGTGGTGCTCTAGCCGGCCCCGTGGTAGGAAAGGCGCCAGGGCGAGGAGTCAGTGTGCCCCCCTAACCAATCCTGATTGGTTGGTTAACCGCGCCCAAGGCATTATTGGATGCCGCGCGTAGGAGGCACACTGGCTCAGACTCAGCACTGCATGGCCAATCACTGTGTGACTTCAGCATGTGAAGCCATGCAGTGATTGGCCATTCTGTGATTCTGGACGCGCGCGCCGTGACGTTGTCCTGGGCTGGTGTTGCACTTGCTTGCTGGCTGCTGTACTTAGAGTCGTTGCCACTCGCAGTCGCCACGTGCACACACACAGGCAGCAGCAGACGTCCGTCCGTCCGGTCCACGGTCCGAATCCGACACTACCTGCACTTCATTGACTCGAATTTGAGTAGAGAGACAGAGACTCGAGAAAATCATTAATCGATCGAGATAGTCAGACAGACAGAAGTAAGTCTCACAGCCAAGAATCGAATATAGTAGGTGCAGCAGCCGTGCAGGTCGCTTGGGCAATGGGCAGGAATGAGGCATAATGAGATGTGATATGACATGAGGGGGGAGGCCGCGGAGCGGCGGAGGGGCCCTGCCTTAATCTTTCTTTTATTATGTCTGTGTCAGCGAGTGAGTCTGTAGCCTTCTCATCAGTGACTGAAAGTGTCAGACCCCTGACCGTCGAAGAAGGGGAGAGGGAGCAAGTCTTAAGTGAAGTTATACCACACACTACACAGTGGGGCAGAGTCACATGGCACAGAGGGGGGTGGCCGGGTGGGTAGGAACTTCCGATAGTCCTGGCCGCCGTCGTGGCCGGTACACTAGTCTGAGTCTGAGTGAAGCCTGAGCCTCATTTCACAGGCAGGGGCAGAGGGAGACTTCTTCTTTCCGATAGGCTGGGGGGGCTGCTTGGACTGTGGCTAGAGATCAGATGAGGCAGAGGCAGAAGTAGGTAGGCACTGTCAAAGGCAAAAACAATCACATTTCGCCATATTAAATAATTGAATTTTGCGGTGCGTGCATGTTGCTTTTAGATTTTACGTGTTGTAATCACCTGAATATTAACGCTGGACTGCAGGCTTTTACCGGGCATATTAAAGTTTTAGAGCGTCAAATCCTACCTGTGTCAAGATTTACACAAATGTTTCCCCTGATCAACCTTCCAGCCAGCCAGTAATGTCAGCGCGGGAAACCTTGCTGTGGGCTGTCGACTAAATGCGAGTGCGACACAAAGCAAAATAAAAATCCCACAGTGAGGCAAAACATCTGTCCTCTCTGGGAAGGGGCTTAAAAACTCTCCATCGCGTGTTTTAATGTGTACTGTACATCAGTAAAAATGAATTGAGCAACTGCTTTTGGAGGCCAACCGTCATTAGGGTTGTCAAGTCAAGTCAAGTTAATATAAAATGCAATCAGTGCACAAGCGACTTGTCTAGATAAGGACGTCACACTAACGCCCCCCTCGCGCGGGGATTAAATACAGAAACAGATTGAATGTGAGATTTAAACGCAAATGTCCAAGCACAGCGAGCGATGAATGCAGCAAACGACCTGAATAAGCAGCAGCCGACAGTGCGATTAACATGACGCATCGTTCAGCTGGTGAACGTATTGTACAGTAAGCAAATCACTGGCACAGCAGGCGAAGGCCTGTCCATCTGTTTGGAGAGTTGTCGTGCAATCTGTGCTGGGGGGGGGGGGGGGCAGTAAATTATCCATAACCCTACAAACAATATGCCAATGCAAAAGCAGTGACTTAGCATACGAGCGTGGAGCGCCTGCGGGGCTGGGGCAGAGAGACTAGTCACTGGTTAGAGAGAAAATGAAACTGAAGGTCGGTGGGGTCGGGGAGAGCTAGTCACTCACTCGGCAGAATAATCTGTGCATGCCTAACAAAGGAAAATACTTCTTTAGTTCCGATGCAGCATTCCCTCCAGGTAGTAGGTACGCTGTATCCTTGGAGTGAAAGGCAGCGCTACTGCTACTGCCTCGCATGTTATCACGGTGGAGAACGGAGGTACACTACTTTAACAATGCAGCCTCTGCATGTATTTTCTGAAATGTGGGTTGGTCCAAACATCAGGCGAGCAACAAGGCAGATGAGGGGCAAAACTATTTTGAAACTGGAGCGTGCCACGAGCAGTCAGCTCTATGTCCTTTGTCTGCTCAGGTTTTCAGAGGCTCACATCTCTTATAGGCTAATTGCCTACAGTTCCAGAGGGGAAAACAGCACATACACCTAAATGAACCAATGTGCTTCGAACCCAAAAACTACACAGGAGGAGAAGCAAGCAGGCCCCGGTGTCGTGGGAGTGTCAGTGTGTTCCAGTCCTGGTGTGTTCTCCGTCGCTGCCTGTCTGGGTGAGTAGTCTGTCCCTTGAAGAACTTGGTAACAGGTTCTGTCAGAACAGTTGCTCTGGTACTGTGCATGTGGATAGGTCACAAATCCGGGTTTATTTGTGCAAATTTGTCAACGCCGCAAGTGGTAATGTCTTCATTTTCATCAAAGTCGCATCCCAATGTGTTCTAGGTTTTTAAGGATGTCTTCATTTAGCCTCAATAATTTCGTTTTTGGGAGCATTTTATTTGATTGTTTTGTGATTTTAGAAAACGTGTGGTCTGACATGCAGATTGGTTCAATTCTTGGTTGTTCCACTTTGTTTTAACAACTCCCTACTAACCAGAACAGACTATCAGGTGTATGGTTTGTAGGGAAAAGGTGATCTCATTTAGATAGTTGTTTTGTGAATTCCACCTGGTTTGACATTGGGTTGGAGTTGCACTTAAATCATAAGAGCAAAGTGGAGCTAGAGTCATCCAAAGAGTGTAACTAAGAAAGACAAAAGGAGGGAAGAGACAATTTTAAACTGTGCCTACACATATGCAGTCTCTTTCTTCTGCATATGCAGTCTCTTTCTTCTTCTGTTCAGTGTGCTCAGTTGCTCTCTTTGAAAAGTGTAGCAGTTCTGGAGCATTTACGATGGGATGTATAGGGGCCCATGAAGAGTATTGAAATTCAGGGTGGTTGTCCACATAGAACTGGGATGTATTTAATTTATAGGAGCCTGTGAACCTAAATAAATAATTCCATATTCTCTCACTTTTATGATCCTCTCGTTTGTTACTAGTTCCCTTCTGAATTTTCATTCAATCAGAATTGTACCTTACCTTTGATTTATTACCACCCTTGGCTCACTCTTTTGTCAGCAAAACATGCACAAAGTACAACTTTTAACTGCAAAGTATGTGGAGTGTAAGCTTTCAGCAGAGCATAGGTCAAAGCAAGTCACTTGGTTTCATAATCTTGGTGATTTCTTGGAATTTTTTTATTCTACATCCCAGACATGTGCTTCTTTGGGAGGGTATGCAATGATTTTGTTTCTTCCTGTATGCTGGCTTTCTTATTGCATGATAAGGAATGGGGGAATGTTTTCTTATTACCATCCTGTGGCTGAACATCCTCTTTCTGAGCTCCAGCAGACATTTTAAGATTGCCTTTTCCCAGTGACAGCCAGTAATTTGAGCAGGCGGAAGTTGGGGGCCACACATGCACACACCAACTCACACTAAGCCGTCTACATGCACACTCACTCATATGCTTGCACACATACACACCATTCACAAGTACACACACACACACCCATTCACAGCACACACAAGTACATATGCGTTCATACACACACACACCTAACAATAATGGGTTGCTGGTGGTGACATAAGGTGGTGGGAGGGAATCGTCATTGATTCCTGGATGATTGGGATTGTTGCCTCCGCTCATTTGCTGAACTTGTTACGGGTCAGTCAGTGAGTAGAGGTGGCAGTCCCTTACTTGCCCCAGAGTCAATGAGACTGCTTACCCCACCCCACTCTGTGATGAGACGTCACTTATCGACAATCGGCCTAGGGCACTTTAGGGTTTAAAAGTGAAGCACCCAGGTCAGAGTCTACGTGTGACGTGCCTCCCCATCAGGAATGGGAGGACATCAAAGTGCTTGGCCATGCTGAGCAGGTCACACCCACAAGGCTGTTAAATCTTCAGCCCAGCAAATTTCAATACAGGCAGCCAGACGCCTGAACATTTAGCGCATGTACGGCACTTGGCTGCCTGACCCGAACATGAAAGGTTTGTCAGGCTGACTGTTGCTGTGCCTTACAGGCACTCCTGGCAGGTGATGATAGGCATTACAAACAACTACATGAAACAACATTTGCAGGTCTCACCCCTGCCGCAAAAGAGGCCTGCAGAAAAATAAAGACCTTGCAGACAGGCCAGTTCCTTTGCCAGTTTGTACGACGCAAGCTGTCGGACACATTTGCTTGCTCAGGCTGTACGACTTGGTGTCTTGCTTGTTGGCCTGTTCTGTTACATCTCTCTGATGCTTGGATACTACACCTTAGGCTGCCCCACAGCACCCCCAGTGGCCTGTGCTGATTCATCTCTATAGGATAATTCCACATCTCAAAGTAGGCTGCAAACGTAATCTCTCCATAGGCTCCCAAGCTTCCTTCCATTGCCTGTCTTCTCAAGGAAGACCCTTTGATGCCTAGTGACGTAAACTTGTACAATGCAACATTTTGTCCAGGGTTGCCTCCTTCCTGGCCTGATTTACAGCAATATCCTCCAGCGGTAGTTCTGTTGGCCTCGTACACTATCAGGGCTCTATTTTGTTGTTTCTGCCCATCTTATCTCGTGTTTTTCTGCACTGTCCAAATCTCTGTTGCATTTTCTGTTCTAGACTTGTCCATTAGTAGCTGCAGGTTTGGTTTTCAGTAGTTTGTCGTATCTTCCTCCTTGTTTCACAGTCTTCTGTCTTCATTGGTCCTGTCCTTGGAAAACCTTTGCCACTAATATTATCTTATCTCTTTGTCACCCACTCTCTGCTCTCTGGCACGGTCTTGTATTAGTTAAGGTTGGTTTGAAACATAGTGCAGCTCTTTGTCGCCCTGACTTCTCTCTATTATCCAGCAATGTTGATAGATGCTGAGCTGTCTTCATTAACATCATTTCACTCTCACCCCTACCTTCTCTCTATCAGCACTCCCTTTAAAATTGAGTTGAATGTCATTATCACACTTCTGTAAAGCCATCTTTGTTCCTTTCTGCCACACTGTATATCAGCAGTCACTGAGTTGGCTTTTAATCATATCACATTACTTCATCGGGGTTTCTTCTCGTTCACTGTTGGGTTGGCTTTTGATAGTCTTATACCGCCCTCTTTCCCCCCTCTTTTCTCCGGTGTGGTCCAACAGCAGCTGTTGGGTCAGCCTTTGATCGTGTCTTGTGTGGTCCTCCGTGCTCCCACTCTTCTCTGGATTGGTTCATTGACCGCTGTTGGGTAGGGTGTGTTGATTGAAAGACGGTGCAGAGCTCACTGGACTTTAAGGGCAGACACTGTAACCTCATTTTGCACTCGCAAGTGTTTTTCTGCACATAGCGGCCACCCACATACAGCCACCCACCCATACACAGAGCCACCTACACAGCCACCTACACACACACAGAGCCACCTACACACACACACAGAGCCACCCACACAACCACAGAGCCACCCACACAACCACAGAGCCACCCACACAACCACAGAGCCACACACACAGCCAGACAGAGCCACACACACAGCCAGACAGAGCCACACACACAGCCAGACAGAGCCACACACACAGCCAGACAGAGCCACACACACAGCCAGACAGAGCCACACACACAGCTAGACAGAGCCACACGCACAGAGCCAAACACACACAGAGCCCAACACACACACAGAGCCCCCCCACACAAGAGCCCCCACACACACAGACCCACACACACACAGAGCCCCACACACACAGACCCACACACACCGGAGCCCCACACACACACAGAGCCCCACACACACACACAGAGCCCCCCACACACACACAGAGCCCCCCACACACACAGAGCCACACACACAGAGCCGTACACACACGCAGAGCCCCCCACACACACACACGCAGAGCCCCACACACACAGAGAGCCACACACAGGGAACAGGGGGCAGGAAAGCAAGCACAACGAGGGAACAGGGGACAGGAAAGCAAGCACAACGAGGGAACAGGGGACAGGAAAGCAAGCACAACGAGGGAACAGGGGGCAGGAAAGCAAGCACAACGAGGGGGGCGTATTTTTGGGACAAGGCCACGACATATGAAGTAGATCACCTATGTTAACTTATCACAATCTCGCCAGCGCAGCGAGGCGCACTAGCACTAGGGTATTATTTGTGGAGTTTCGCAAGATGTATATACCAGTCCTACAGTAATTTAAAATGTGTTTCTTTGCCAGAAAAGTGTGGAGTGCCTCGTTTGCTCCCACCTTAGGTGTGAATATTGTTGATCTGAGATTTTCATGAAAGTCTTATAGTCTGAATTCAGCACCTGAGCGTAATAGGACAGAATGTATGAAGCTCTGTGGTTATACTGAATAAGCAGCTACCTATGTTAAGCCATCTATTAATGTAATAACTGCACTTCCACAATTGCTTTATTAACCATCCTGCTTTCTCAAATTTGCTTAAAAATGCACGATTTTTCTTCCTTTTTTTCAAAATTTTCTTGGGGGGGGTTATCCCTTCAAACCCCCCTTTTGGGGTTCGGGCTCGCACGCTACGCTCGCTCGCTACAGTGCAGTATGGAAATCACTTTGCGCCTCACCACTTTCAAATGTCACCCACCGCCCCTGGCCAAAGGCCAAATATGTTAAGCCCAGTAGTTACCCCCCAGCCCATAGAAGAAAGCGCAGAGAATGAATCTGCAGAGGCAATCGTGGTAAAACTAGTAGCAACCCCTCAGCCCATAGAACAAAGTATAGTGAATGAATCTGTAGAGGCATTAGATAATGTATATATCTCCAGACGCCCAATGCTGATAAAAAGGCGTGGTGTGTATGTAGTGGCCCCCACTAGAATAGGGTAGGCAAGAAGCGGGTCCCGAACATAACAACAAAGAGAAAAGGGAAGAAACTGGAGGGGGAGGCACAGTCAGGCCTAAATGCATCTGCTCCGACCTATGTACCGATTGGACCCTCTCAATCGGAGATTAAAATAACAAAGACCCCAATAGTACCGAGGAAAAGGCGGAGTAGTAAGGAGTTGAAGGAGAAACCCCTAACAATCCACACCGTAAACCAGAAAGTAAAGATATCCTCAGGACAACCCAAAAGACGCCAAAGAGTTGACAGCTCACAATCTCGAGAACCAGCAGGAGGGGAAAGTAAAGGGATGCCCCCAGGGAGATCAAAGGGTAGTCAGTTAAAACACGAAACTCCCAAGAAATTATTAGAGGTGGATAACAATAAATGGGTATACCTGGAACAGATACAGGCTGTGTAAAGGGGAAAGATGGTTAGAAAAATGAATGCCCTAAATAGGGCGCAGATTCTGACCGCATTCGCCAAATGCAGTAGCCTGAGTGGGATCAGCACAAACGATCTGAGGCAAGTAGGCTTTGTTGAAAATAAAAATGGTAAGGCAATAACAAAAGTGTCACTTCACTCGGACCTGGTAAAAATGGCAATTCTAAAAGCTACTAGTGAGATAACCCAAGTGGGAATAAGGGTAATACCAGAGAGGGAAGTAAAAGTCCTCTCAGGCAGTACTTTTTTAAAGTGCCACGCAGGTCTAAGGAGGAGACAAGTGAAGTTATTAAGAGATAACGAAGAAGACTGTACCCGCATGAATATAGTGAATAAATAATACAGAAAATAATGCCTCATGGGATAACTGGACTCTAAGTAGAAGCTATGTGGGAGACCCCAACGAGAGATATACGGAGGAAGGGGCTGAAGAGGGTGGCTTAAGTTAGGTAGAATAGGATGGGGGGTGCCGCAATGTCTAAGTCTCTTAACATGGAATGTAAATGACCTAGGCCAGAGGTCTTCAAACTTTTTTACCGTGAGCCCCCCTCCCAAAATATTTTGAAGTCGGGCCCCCCTCCAAAATTTTATGAAAAGACTGTAGAAAGCAAAAATAGCAGGGCCGAGCACAGGGGGTAGTGTGTATGAGATCATTTCATGGGCAGTTTTGTAGTATCTCATAAGCCACACTAAATGTGAGACTTATGAGAAAATATAATACAAAACGTGAAATAGAAGAAAAAACTACTCCCTTATTTGGGATTTTGTGAACCCCTCCCAGTCCTGGGCCCCAACGGAACTGCACCTTCTGCACTAATCATAGCTGCAGCCCTGAGTAGCAGGGTATCTCCCCTGACTCTTTCACCCCCTTCCCACCAAGCAGGGCCGTCAACTCAATTTTGAAACACTCTGTCTCTTTCAGAACAAATTAGATCCCATGTGTTTCTCGCCTCTTTGCAGCAATGGTGCCCTCAGCCCTAATGCTATCCAGCATGCCTCTATTTTAAAGTAAGACTGTCATAATTGTGAGCAGGGGGATCTTCACACTCTTGTGCAGGGCACCACTGCATCTGCCTCACTAATAAGAGCTAATGCCTTGTGAAGCAGGACGTCTCCTCTGCCCCTTGTTAACCCACCATCCGCCTTTCTATCTCTGAGGCCTTAGCTAAGGTATCTCCTCTGCTTCAATGTTCTTCTCTCTGGTGCCATTGGTTCAATGCTCAAAGCAACACTGTCACAACAAGGGAGCATTGAGCCCTAACATAAGACAGGAATGATGGTAGAACAGCCATAATAGGGGCCTAGTTGGCACCTCACACCCTTGGGACCTTGTGACACTGCACCTGCAGGAGCAATTGTACCAATTCCTCTGCCCACACTACTAGGCTATTTCCGCTAGACCTGAGGCCTAAAGCATGCTGTCTGCTCTTTTCTGTAAAACAAAAAGGAAAAGTCCCACATTTCGTCCCCTCTGTTACTTGGGACACGTTCCCTGTGCAGCATGGGGGACTTGGGCCCCAATACCAACCATGAAAATGGCTCCCTTCACCCCCCTTTTCTGCAAGTGACATAGCCTTAATTGGGGTGTAATGACTCGTCATACCAAAGCCCCAGTGCCAATGCACCTCTTGCACTAATGGTAGTGATGGTACTAAAAGTAAAAAATGTATGAATCCACATTTCTCAAAACCTTCTTCAGAGCATCTCATTCAGGAAGTGGGACAGCTGTCTCTGTCCATTTGTGAATTAAAAAAAATAGACCCCACATAGCGCTTTTTATTTTAAGGTCATCTCTTTGACTCTATCCATGGATTTTGCTCTGTTCTGCTTTTTCCTGAGCATTAGTCTGAGGCCCAAGAGGTCATGACAATCAGGGATCTGAATATAACCCTGTTGGCCTCCTTCTTCCCACCCCCTCTAATCACCTGAGAGGCATCTGAATGAAAACAGAGGTTAAAATTGGCTAGGTGTACGGGGACCAAGGTGTTTTTAATTTTACAAAACAGTTCCCATATATTGTGTTAAAAGCAACAATCCCTGAATTATTAATGGTGACCTGGAATACTTGGAAGGTGCAGAAGGTGGGAGGTCAGGGGAGAGGGCTCTAAAGTGATTTAATTTAAAGATTCACTTGAAGTTTCATGATGAGAAACATTTGTAACTTTTTTGAAAGATAATGTAAGGATGCCGATTTTTGAAAAGTGCCCTTCAATGGACTTATAATAATGTCTACACTAGGTTAGCTATTATGAAAATGTATTCTTGGGAACTATGTGTTTTCATAATATATACCAAATTATTGTGTGCCAGCCTATTTTATGCTGTTACAACTTAAAAATAATTACTTAAATATTTTCAGTGTTTTCTATTACTTGTTAGGACCTCAGACCACTATAAATACATGTCAGTATTCTGCACTGTGGCAAGTTGAATTCAGTTCTCTGACTCTAATCTCACAAAAAGACATCTGCAGTGACAGCATTAACCAATAAATGTTTCATAACTGAAAGAGTGCATTTGCCAACAATTAATTTAATTTGCATTGATTTTTTTATATAAGGAGTAATTTAAGAGCATGTGCAGTTTCTTTATGCAGTTGCCCTGAATTTAAAAAAAGTAACAAAATACTTCTCAACCACAGGACTCGGGAACACAATTTCTGGCACGACTTATAATTTAATGTCATGCAAACATTTGAAAATCACACACAACCGGTATTTCTTTCTGTTATTAACACATACTTTAAATAGAAAATGTTCAAAGGAAACACTTTAAAATGTGTTCTACTGTTACCCTAATGACCTCTGAATGATAACGAAAGTAGCTAGACAGAAAAGCCATGTTAAGAATGAATGCCGATGTCCAGGCCTTTGCAGAATCTTAACAGGTGAACAGATGTCAGGCATTCACCGTGAAAGATGGCAGTTCTATCCTCGACCACTTCATGTAAATGAAGACGGCCTGGAAACAAGATAAACAAAGAAAGCCGCGCTTTCAGGCCATCATCATTATTTAGAAGTACTCTGTGAAGCATTTGCGCCCCCCATGGGAATGCCTCCACGGACCCCCAGGGGGGCGCGCCCCACAGTTTGAAGACCTCTGGCGTAGGCAATGAGTTGAAGCGAGAATATATAAAGGAAGTAGTAAACAAAGTGGAAATTGCCTGCCTACAAGAGACTTGGACATGCGACGAAACCCCACTCATCGAGGGATATCTACAATTGATTCGTCCGGCCACGAGAAAAAGGTTTGGTCGCCCATCGGGGGGGTTAATGACTCTAGTCTCAACAAAAGTATTGAGAGAAGTAACAACGTTAAAAATGTAATGTAAATGGTTACAGGCTTGTAGACTAGAATTATTAACCTTGGAAATGAAATACAAAATGTTGACTGTGATAAATGTTTATATGCAGTGGGATAATGCAGCAGAGTATGAGAGTGAGAAGGGATATTTTAAAGAGGATGTCGACCTTTTATTAGAAAAATATGCATCAGATGTGCTGATAATTATGGGGGATTTTAATCACAAGCTAAACCCAAAGAAGGCCGATCTCTGGAATAGAGAATTGTTAGATGTATATGGAATAAACCACGCTAGCTTTCCAGTATGTGAGCCCTCGAAACAGGAGACGGAATTAGTACATTTTCTACGAGGTAGGGGTTTCCTATGTCTGAATGGCAGAATGAAGACAGATTGCCCAGCAGGGAAGGCCTTTAAAATAGGTTTACAGAATTGTCCAATTGATTACATGTTTATGCCAGCTTGGAATTTCCCTCTAACACGGGAATTCAAGATAGATCAAAAAGAATTTAGTGACCATACTCCACTGCACTTTAATGATAGTTGGGGGAAGAAAGATGCCTAGAGACAAAGTGATCCCACAGGATGTCGAGTACCCTAAATGTATAACGACACGACTCACTGAGTAATACCAGGAAAAACTGAAGGTTCTGCAAATCAAAGTTGCACCAGAAGATTTAGAGGGTAGAAACTTGGAATGGTTTATAGAGAAGATAGCCCAAGTAGTTCAGTGTCTAAGAATAGAATTAAAAAAGGATAAAAAGAATAGCACAAAACCCCCGGTCAGTCGAGTAAAATGGTTCTCTGTCGAGAGCCAATCTAAAAAAAGGGAGATACGGGCAGCACAAAGAAGGCAAAAAAAGAATTTCACCCAAGAGAGACATAAATGTATAAACAAGCTGAAAGCAGAATTTAAAAAAATGGTAAATGATGCAAAAAGGTCATATAAAGAGAAATGCTGGTCAAACCTGTTAGAAGCAATTGAAGATAAAAATCTAAGACAATTCTGGAAAATGGTAAAGGCAGCGTCTGGTCCAACAGACGGAGAAATGAAATGTGTCGTCAGGGAGGCAGCTTGGGAGGAGTACATATGGGAATTGTATGGGGCACGAGTCCCTCGAGGACATGTATAGCCCCGAAAGTGGCAGGAAATATCTGAAGATCTTAAATCAGAGTTTAACGAAAAGCAAGTAGAGCATATAATATGAGAACTGAAGCTAACTCGTGCGGCAGGCCCAGACAACCTTCCCGCAATAATATTAAAGTCAGAGGTAAAGTGGTGGGCAAGATTCTTCGCCCAGATGTTCCATATAATACTATCAGAAGGCATAATGCCACCAAATTGGAAGGGCGCAGTAATCAGGCCAATCCATAAGAAAGGGAGTATGGATGCACCACAAAACTACAGGCTGATTAACCTCCTGATTAACCTCCTAGATATAGGAGAGAAGGTATTTTCAAAAATTGTGTTAAATCGACTTAACGCATGGGTTAAGGAGTTTCAAATCGTACCCATAGAACAGGGAGGATTTAGGGAGGGGCACTCCACGATAGATCACGGCTTCGCACTATGGGCAATGGCAAAGAAGTCAACGGGAACAAAACGGCAAGTTATGCTGTTGTTTCGTTGACTTACGAGCAGCTTTCGGTTCAGTAGATCGGGACTGCCTATGGGAAACATTAATGAATGAAAAAATTCCCAAAGACCTACTGACAATAATAAAGGAACTACACCGAGGAAACTGGGCCCAAGTAATCAGGGATACTGTGGGGTCATTGACACAAAAAATACCCATTGCAAACGGCTTGAGACAGGGTTGTATTCTGGCCCCACAGGTATTCTCCATATTCCTGTCAGACCTACCTGCCTATTTAGAGGTTAAGGGTAGTGCAAGTCCCAGAATGGACGGAAAAAAGGTGCCATGTCTACTTTATGCAGACGATCTGGTAATAGTAGACCAGACCGAGCTAGGCCTCCAAAGAAAGTTGAACTCATTTAATGTATACTGTGCTAACAAATTCTTAACAGTAAACTTAGACAAAACAAAAATGTTATGTTTTGGTAAAAAGGCAAGTAAGTTTAATTGGTATTTAGGTGATCTTAAACTGGAAACAGTCAAAGAATATCGTTACCTAGGGATATGGTTCGATAAGACACTAAACTGGCGTACTCATCTGGAAGCACAAAAAGCAAAAGCTCATACTTCAATCTGTGGACTAAAAATGTTTAATTGGGATTATGGGGATCTGTCACACCGACCACTATTAAAAGCTTTTAACGCAATGATACCCTCACAAGTCCTTTACGGAGCAGAAATCCTTTATTTGAGCGGTAAGGGAGTCTGGGACTTGGTGGAAGGGAAATGCCTGAAAAGCCTCTTATCTCTCCCACGATCATCCATGGCCCAAGCAATAAGAACAGAAATAGGAACTAAGTCTTGGGAGGTACAAGTACAAACTGCGGTAATCAGACTTTGGAAACGATTGGAAGATACAGAAGGTCAAAAAGTTGCACAATGGTGTAGGAAAGAAATTCAAAATAGTGACCTAAAATGGGCAAAAGCTTGTAGGGAAAGAATGGTGCAGGTTTGTGAAAGGCTAAAGGTGGAGGTGAGCCAGGAAACGCAACAAATGGTCTGTACTAAGAGTGAGCTGAAATTTAATGGGAAGGAAGTATCCAGAAAGACTGATATGGGCTATCTGGCAAAGAAAAAATCAGTAGAATTTATGATGAACTCTTGGTCAAATGAAAACTGTTTTCCCTACTTAGATATCCTACCAAATCGCTGTTATAGGCAGGAGATATAAAGGTTGCGGATTGGGATCAATCCATGGTTAATAAATAAAGATCTTAAATCAAAAATGTTAGATCATAAAGGGTGCTGCAGGTGTAACCTGGGCACCAAAGGAGACCTTGTGCATACCCTTCTTGACTGCCTAACATTATTAGAACAGCGGAAACTGTGGCTGCGCCCAATATTTTTAAAATACGATATAAGAACAAGGGCACAGAAATGCCCACAATTGAGATTGCTATTGCCCTAGGAAAATATATAAAGGCGGCCCAGAGCCTTCTAAGAAGCCAGGAGTAATTTTTAGGATTTTATGAATTTCAAACCAATGAATTTTATACCTTATCTAAAGAAAATGAAAAGTGTTTTAATGTGATAATAAGTTTTATTATAAGTGCCATTTTATTGGCGTTGGTTTGTAATGTATAAGGGTGTGTAAGAGTTTTAACCGATAATGGAATACTTTGTACAATGTTTTTATCACCTTTTATGAGAATATTTTAAACTTGTGGTATTGCCTCTTGCACTTGTTTAAAGATCACGATCATAATAAACATATCTTTGACTTGACTTGACTTTTTGAGATTGTCTCTGTCTATACCCACGACCTGGACCCACCATTTTGTCTGATGACCCTTGATAGTTTTTCTCTTTTTCCTGGACGGCCTTAAATTTATATGTAAATATGTATTATATAATTGTCCAAGCCTAATTGCTGTTAAAATGTATTCCTGTGTGAATTTGTTATTTGTATATATAGAATTCTAACCACTAGTATATGTAGTACACTTTTATACTTACTACCATTCCTACGTGATTTTAGAGTTTATCTGTTTGTATCTCTTCCTTGAGTGACTTTCAACTTGTATATGTACAATTTTTTCCTGTTTTTATCTCTTCCTTGTGTGACTTTACACCTTGTACATTTGCAAATTTTTTTCCTGTTTTTATCTCTTCCTTGTGTGACTTTACACCTTGTACATTTGCAATTTTTTCCTGTTTTATCTCTACCTTGTGTGACTTTACACCTTGTACATTTGCAATTTTTTCCCCATTTTTCTCTTTCTTGAGTGACTTTACACCTTGTACATTTGCAATTTTTTCCTGTTTTTATCTCTTCCTTGTGTGACTTTACACCCTGTACATTTTTTTCTGTTTGTATCTCATGTAATCCAAAGTCCTTATGTAATGCAACTGGTTCTTTTGTAAAGTGCTCTGACACATTTGGGTAATGTTCGCGCTATATAAAATCGCATAAAATAAAAATAAAATAAAATAAAAAAACACTATGCTAAGCACAGATTTTTAAACGTACATGTTTTAAGCCACGCCCTTAATTACATTGGCCTCGCCCCTCAATGAAACCCCCCAGTTTTTTCAACCCACTAAAGCCCTGACTATACTCTGGAACTCTAACCAGTCCCTTAGTATACTTTCATTAGTGTTCCATGCTGGAGGGTCTGTTATTTACATATTTTGTCTGAACAATGTTGTATTCGATTTGAAAATAGTCGATTTTTCACTCGGCTGCTAGGGAGCATGTTTGCTTTTTTAGAGATCTCGAACATGTCCAGACATCATCCCGTCTCCAGGACTGTTTGTACTTCGAATGTGCGGCCCCGGTCAGCTGTATCGGCACGAGGCTGCAAAACAGAAACTTCGCAACCACTCTCTCTGGACAGAGTGTTACCGCTCAAACAATGATTCCAAGCTCTCTGGCCAAATACAACAGTCAAATGAAACATTTTTAGAAGAATGATGTGATGTCAGGGGCTGCCTTGGAGCACAGAAAGGAATCTGCAATTCAGATGTTTTGAGGAGGAAGAGGAACAGATGGCGGCCATCAGCCACGTGGCCTCCTTCCTTTCTCCCGAAATTAATGGCGCTTGGGGAGATGGAAGCCCTTGCGCAGCTTGTTTCGAGGCGCGCTCCATATAAGGAAACAACTATTCCGCGATCGTTTTTAGAATGCTTTTCCTGTGTGTTCTGTCAAATTCTTCTTCTGTCTTTGGTCTTACAACATAATTTCGAAGTGCTGCCAGTTTATGAA
The DNA here is from genome assembly GCF_964261635.1 of Lissotriton helveticus. Taxonomy (NCBI): domain Eukaryota; kingdom Metazoa; phylum Chordata; class Amphibia; order Caudata; family Salamandridae; genus Lissotriton; species Lissotriton helveticus. The sequence continues at coordinate 1,451,506,960 of NC_136069.1, read as the reverse complement.
TATTATTTATCTGCCTAGTTAAAGTCCCATTATGAAAAAAATGGTTCACAGCGTGTGCTAATTGCAAGCAAATGATGCGCACTTTATGAAATGTTTTTCAAACCCCTTGCCTGTGGAATAGTCGGCTGCTGTTCTTGTAGACTTCTGGGTGTGTTCATGCAGAGAGTCAGGGCTGTTGTACAACCCCACGCGCTGGTTTCACCTGCGCCAAGTCCTATTTGGCGCGTGGGGCAGTCACAAATGCATGCATTGAATTGAAGCTCTTCATTCTGAAAGCTGAAGGCCAGTTGACCCGGACATCCACTGGCCGGTGCAGTTCATGAATATTCAGATATTTAACGCAAATCCTTCATCATAATATTCATAATGGCACTCTCTGTGCAGCCGCCATATAACGCACCAGTCCTAATGGAGAGTTTGTGCTATGCACATTGTACTCAAAGTGTGATACACACGAGACAAGAGACTTTGCACCAGAAAGTTCAGTGAGTGCACAGGATAGGAAGACTGCTGCACTCTCTCTCACCTGATGCTCCTGACCTCTCTGTTTTTCTTGCCAGCGACTGGTCCTCTCCTCGCTGGTTCACCTGCCTGTCTCCAAGCCTGTGCTTGGGGACTTTAATCTCTTTTCATCACTAGCGCCTAAATGTCATTCCTCATTACTGTGCATCAGATCACTCACAGGTGTCTTCCATGAATGCCTCATATCTTGCACCTCTGACATAGTATCTCCATCGGTACACCGCCGCCCACAGCCCCACAATATTCCACAATAATACACAGTCACAATGATATTGGAAAGATGAAGCTGCAGGTTTATTTGTTATACCATCATCAAAGCTTTATTTCGATATGCAAGATATCATAAAAGCACATACAAAGCATAAAAGCCGCAATTCATAAATGTTACATTTTACAAATTAGGGCACAATAAAAACATTTGTATTACAATAAATAGTTTAAAAGGCATATTAAACATTAGCAGCTTTGTGAATATTAAAAATTATGCTAAAACTAGGGTCATCTCATAGCCTTTAATCTAATCAGCCAAGCCCAGCTCAGGAATTTAGCGACCCCACACACTAAGCTTGTGCTAGTGTCAGCCTTGAGTATTCTAAGTGCGGAGGAATGATCCCTGGTTGAGGTACTGGGTTTTTAAGAACCGGTACCGAACCTACAGAACCGGTAACCCAGCGGTGCCAGGGGATCAACACCCAGAGACCTCGGGTTCTCCTGAGTCAGACCTACAGAAACTTCAGAGTCTTCCAGGTGAAGTCAAAGATTCGTTTATTGGCTGCAACCAAGGTGACAGGGTCCTAGAAGTACAATACCAGTATATTCAGGAGACTGCACACTTTCACAAAGTTAGGTTTCTCTTCTTATACACAATTTTCACCCTTGGGCAAAACATTCCTTGGATTCGCGGTATTTCATTTATGGTTACTGATTACAGAAGAAAAGCAGAGTCATGATGACATGTACATATTTCACGTCGTGCTGCTCATAACAAATCATCCGGCAAGGCCCAACATTTCATCAGATATCGCTGGACCCCTAATAAAAATGGTCACCTCCCCATCATAAAATAAGTGAGGAAAAGGAGTGGAGAAAGATGTGAGCGAGATATGGCAGGTGTGCGCGCTGAAATGGCTTTATGGCCGGTTGGGCCTAGATGCTATCTTGCTCGGCCACTGGGAGGGAACTGACCTAACGAGTTCGGCCTGGGGCAATGGTTCTAACTTGTACTGGGGTCAGGGAGAAGTCGATTAAGGAGTATGTGTCCTTGTGGAATCAAATTCAACTGGATTAAGGCCTATGTAGAGGGCAACATGCAGCTAAGGGTTTAGAAGGTAAATGACGATTTCGAGGTGAAATCGTCACTCGAATATGCCGAAAATACATGTACTTGATGTACTCGTCATTCTCGGTCTTTTGATACCAAATTCGTCCTATTTCGACGAAGTTTTTATTCTCGAGTCCAATACTATAATATGAATCCAGATTTTTCAGAACCACAGACCCTCCTTTTGCCCTTACATAGGCAATTAATCTATCCTCATGTCAATCTGAGTCCAGATCTATATTCCTAAAGTCATTGAGATGTTGCTGCAACATCATTCTAGTGCTGAGCTCATGTCTTGACACAGGCTTCCTTACACATGATGTAACACAGAGGCCACATATTGCAGGAGCACACTGTATGCATAGACAGAACAGAAGAAGAATGGCTAAGACCATCCCAACGACCATCAGAATTTTCCATCCCCAGGCAGATATCAGTCCCCAGAACCATCCCATTAATGACCAATCTCCTTTATCCACATGAATAGATTCGGAAATCTTATGTAGTTTGGAGATGGCCCCGTACACTGTTGGAGCATTATCTGGAATAAAAATGCAACAACTGGACTGGATCAATTTGCATACTCCACCTCGGTCCGCAAGTATTACATCCAAAGCGACCCGGTTCTGAAGGGTCATCAGTCGATCCGACTGGAGCTCAGCAGTCAGGTTACTAAGGGCACCAGCAGTTTCAATCACGGTGGATTCAACTACCCTTGTTAATTGCCTTATGTTTCTGCTGTTAACCATGGCTCCCCAGAACGGCAGAACACCCATTGCAAAGTCACCAAATTCTTGACCTGCAGTGTCTTCTTTACTCAAAACACCTCTAACTACCCTTGTCCGATGGTAATCCGCCGCTGCTGTGTAGGTGGGAGGTAACAGGAATGAAACAAAACATGAGCCCGAGAAGTCAGGGGGCAACCATGTATAGGCTCTATCATGACAGATGAAATAAGTACCCTTAGCGGCTAAAAAGGCAGGGGAAGTCTGAGATCCAAAAACGTACGTTTCTGTGCAGACACTCTTCCCTAGCTGAGCTCTGGGATTCTTACCAATACCTTGCAGACACAGGTGACCTTGATGGGGTACGATCCAGATAGGGGACGATCTCTTGGCTTGCTGTTTCTCACTTAATGTAGTGCCATATCCGGTCACATTCCAACCTACATATGCAAGTATCTCATCATCCGGGGTATCTTCGTAAGAAGTTACTTCCTTGATCATGTCAACTATACCCTTGACTAGGGCGCTAGTCTTGAGGTTGTCTTTTACAGAACGTAGGGGTTGGATTTCTCGTGCATATATGAACATTGTCCTATATGCCCATACTGACCCATTGTGACTAAATGGCAGGACCAAATAGGGGATACCTCTATCCGTGGTGTGGGGCATGAGACCACACACCCAACAGTTGGTTGTGTTCATTACAAGTTGGTGTTGGTGTAATAGCTGAACGAAGGAGTTATTAATGAACTCTAATCTCCTATTTGATTCGTGGTCAGGCAAAGGGAGGAAAGAATGAGAGGGAACAGTAGAAGGAGGTATGGGTGATGTAGTGGGCGCAAATGTCACATGAAAATAAAATAAAACATAGCTTATCAAAAAGACCATTACGCTAAGTAGCATAAAAATACACATTATTATAAAAATTTTCTTTTTCATTGTTTTCAAAAGTCTCTGCTTAAAGTTCATTTGTTTGGCAGTTCTCTCCACATCAGGAAACTCCATCCTCTCTAAGGTGCTGCCCGCGGCGGTAGGTTGTTTCTGCTAAAGGATGCTTCCGTCAGTCTAGGGTGACTCCCTTGGACCAACTGGAACCAGCGACCTATTGTCGTCAGCTGCACCCAAAAGTCTTTAATCAACCGCGACCCTAGCAGCGGAACCCGGATGGCGGTTCAAGAAAAACAAAAATAAGCAAGTTACCTAGATGGGAGAATCTGCACTTTCAAAAATAGGATTTGGGGAAAAAAACGTATTTTATTAGTCCACAGGTTTTTCTCTCGGATCATAAAATAAATCACTTTTACTTTTAGTCTGTTTTTCTTGGTCGCAAATTGTAGCGTCTTTTCCCGGGTACTGTCTGGTCCAGAAATAGTAGCTCAGGTTCCACAGAGTTCAATTGTTCTGATGGCGGCGTAGTTTCTTGAAAAATGTTCCCACTCTTACAATCACGTTTAGCTTCTTTTACACGTTCATCAGTTGTGCGCTCTGAGTCAGTGCCTCCTTTTCGGACCCCTTGGTCATGTGGCAGAGGGAAGGGTATCTTCTTACAATGGATCCCGTGGACCCAATTGGCCTTCCCCTCCACTTTAACAGTCGACCTTGTGGACAGGAGGACGAGGTGAGGCCCGGTCCATCTGGGCTGGTCGTTTCTTGTCCTCTGGAAATTGCGGACCAATACCCAGGAGCCGGGGTCAATGGAGTGACCCGGTGTCTCAGAGACCGGAGGCAAGGTGTTGTGGACCTGTTGATATAAAACACGCAATTTAGCCGTCAATTCATACAAATAGTCAAGCAAAATGGGGTGTTGCAGCTCGCTAAACTTCATGGGCCTAGGCACTCCCCATATGTTGGCTGGCCGACCAAAGATTATCTCATAGGGGCTGAGCTTCATTCGCGAATGCACAGTCATTCTGGTGGATAGGAGTGCTAAGGGTAGAGCGTCGGGCCATTTAAGACCCGTGCTCGCTTGGATTTTGGCCAATTTAAGTTTAAGCGTGCCATTGTAACATTCCACTAATCCAGCTGATTGGGGGTGATTTGCAGCGTGGAACTTCTGCCTAATGCCTAGCCCTTCACACACTCTTTTCATCACACAACCCACAAATTCACTTCCGTTGTCCGACCAGACCATTCTAGGCATTCCGAACCTGGGGAAGAACTCTTTCACAAGGGCTTTCGCTGTGGACAAGGCAGTATTGTCCCTTAGGGGATAAGCTTCTACCCATCTTGAGAAGGCACAAACAACCATGAGCACATATTTTAAGTTGTTGCACCTCTCCATGTGTATGAAATCTAGCTGCAAAACCTCGAACGGATACGTAGGAGGTGCAAAATGACCAGCTGGAGTTGGGGTTCCCCTACCAGGATTGTGCTTCAGACATACCATGCAATTCTTGACAACATTCTCTGCACACTTGAAAATCCCTGAATTCTTCCACACTGGGGCCAACGACTCGCAAATCCCTTTCGCGCTGATATGGGCCATCCCATGAGCCATTGTAACCACTGCAGGCACATATGCATCGGGTAACAACCATCTCTGTTGCTCTGTCGATTCAATCCAACAACCATTTGCATCCATTCTCCCTGTACTTTCTCTCCACATGCTTAACTCTTTCTTCGTGGCCTCAGCTTGGATGGACTTCACACTTTCTATCGTGTCTTCACATATTCCAACATCACCAGTCCATCTTTCTGGGCTCGCGACATACATTCGGCTCATCATATTCTTTGCCGTTTCCTTAGCAGTTTCATCAGCGAATGCATTTCCACGACCAACATCATCAATCACTTTCTTGTGTGCACTACACTTCACGATCGCTACTTTCAGGGGCAACGTCAGTGATTCAAGAAGCTCATTCACCAACTGACCATGCTGAATCTTAGCTCCATGCGAAGTCAGGAACCCACGTTCTCTCCACAATCGTCCAAAACTGTGAGCCACTCCAAAAGCATACTGACTGTCGGTATAGATAGTCACTTTCATTCCTTTGGATAACACACATGCTCTCGTTAGTGCCACGAGTTCAGCGGCTTGAGCTGAACCATGTGGTATTCGCGCAGTTTCAACGATTGTGTGCAAAGTTGTGACAGCATACGCTGTAGTCACGTTACCATTTGGGAGTTTAAAGCAGGAACCATCCACCCATAATGTACCATCACATTCAGCAAGAGGAGTGTCGAATAAATCAACTCTCCCTTTTGTCTCTTCCTCTGTTCTGAGGAAACAATCGTGCTGTTCTGAAGCATCCGATTCCTCAGTAATTGGTAACAATGTGGCTATGTTCAAGGTACTGCATCTTTTGATGTGCACATGGCTCGCTAGTAGCGTCAATTCATAACTGGACAGTCGAGCACTAGTTAAATGCTGTGTCTTGGTCCTATTTAACAATGTGTCTACTGCATGTGGGACCATCACGATTAGTGTATTATTCATTACTAGACCTGCAGACTGTCGAATAGAAACAGCTGCTGCTGCTGTGGCCCTTAAACAACTTGGCAATGCTCGTGCTACCGGATCCAAAGTTGACGAAAAATAGGCGCATGGCCACTGTCTATCTCCGTATAACTGAGTCAGCACGGACAATGCACAGCCCTCCTTCTCGTGGACATATAATGTGAAAGGCTTACTGTAGTTGGGGTTACCTAACACAGGGGCCGAACATAATGCTGTGCGTAATTCGAGAAAACTTTTCTGACACTCATCGGACCAAGGAATGGGATTGGGTGTATTTGTACACGTTAGTGCCAATAAGGGTTTGGCTAATAACGAAAAATTTGGAATCCACTGTCTACAGTACGATGTAATGCCCAAGAAAGCGCGTACTTCTCTCTGCGTTCTTGGCACATTCAATTTAGCTATTGCCTGAATTCTTTCTGGGGTCAGTTTCCTTCCCTCCTTCGATAAGAGATGACCTAAGTAGGTCACTTCTTGTCGGCAATATTGAAGCTTGGAAAGTGACACCTTGTGATGTAGATCACATAGATGACGCAGTAATTCCAACGTGGCCATTTTACATATTTTCTCAGTGTCCGCAGCTATGAGCAAATCGTCCACGTACTGTACGAGAGTGGAACCTTTGGGCAAAATCATTGTGTCAAGCTGACTTTTCAGAGCTTGACTGTATATTGAGGGGCTTTCACAGTAGCCTTGAGGAGCGCGTTTGAAGCGGAAGCTGCGGCCACCTAAACTAAAGGAAAAAATATCCCTGCTTTCCTCAGCAATCGGGATACTGAAGAAAGCATTTTTCAGGTCAATCACCGAAAACCAGGATGCGGATGCTGGAATCATAGTCAATAATGTTGTAATGTCGGGGACAACTGGGAATTGTGGCACCACTATCTTATTTACTTCCCTAAGATCGATCACAAATCTATACACAGGTGGCTGAGAAGGGTCAGTTCGTTTTAAAACAGGCAGAACAGGACTATTGCAAACATTGCCTCGTGTTTCTTCAATTACGTCTTTCTCGATTAACTCGTAAACAATCGCTAGCAAAGCTTTTTCGCCTTCATTGGATATTCTGTATTGGGGAATTCGTGGCATTTTGACATTCGGTTTCAATGTTACAATATATGGTGGAATTTCTAAAAGACCTACATCATTCGGACCAGTAGCCCAAAGAATATCTGGAAGAAATGCCAATTCTGCTGGAAGTGCATTTCTCGACAAATACATGGGAGAAACCACTTTCTTACCTAAAGTAAGTTGTACTCCTGAGGGAGAACAGTACATACAATCTTTTTAGCAAATCTAATCCTAGCAAATTTTCACCACAACCTGTTGTCAAAATAAGGGGTGCTTCGAATTCACAAGGACCAACAGAAAGAGATAAAGGGTCAGAAATCGGATTTCTAACCGGGGCGCCAGAAAAACCTACGGAAACGTTCATTTCGCCAGACAAAGGTGCGCCAGGGAGTTTGGAGTGCATAATCGAACTCTTTGTAGCACCAGTATCCAACAGAAAAGGTTCTGACACACCCGATGTAATCACCTCAACGTAAGGTCCACTCTGATCTACTGGAACTGAAACAACTCCCTCTCCTTGTCTAAGGCTGTCCTAGCAATCATTACTCTCCCACTGCTCATTTTCTGTGTAATACTCATCGACGTAGTATTGAGCTGTCCTGTCAGATACGTTATTTTGCTGGTCAAACCTGTTCATAGAGTTTTGTGGTGGAAGGGGACGTGCGTCCTGAGGGGCATTTCCACGCCCTCTACCTCTAGGCGCTTGCTGACTACCACGACCTCTTACGCCAGAAAATCCATTTGCCCGTTGTGGCAGGGCAGGACAGTCATATTTGTAATGACCCTCTTGTTTGCAGTATAAACACTGGTTGGGACCTACGCGGTTTTGATTGTAATCGAATCTCTGCAAGTTTCTCTGAGGCTGCTGAAAAGTGTTCTGGTACTGATTCGGACCATTATTATTTCTGTTACCACCACCACGTGGTGGATAGGCTTGCTGTAGCAAAACCTTTGTTTTGAGTTCTCTAGCTTTCTTCTCTACTTTATCTTTCCCATCCTTGTCTCTATTCTCGTAGTACTGTGCGGTAGCTAATATCTGGGCTGAAGATGAGACTGCCCAAGAACTTTCTGAATCTTTTAATTTCCTACACAAGTCTGGAAGTAGATTGTGCACAAATTTATCGACAAACAATCTCTGACCACCTTCTGTGGTCATATCTTGACCGCTGTGGTCAATGAATGTTTCTTCAAATCTGGTGAAGAAATCTGAAACAGTTTCTTCTTTCTTTTGCTTGCATGCAGATAACTTATCCCAATTTACGCGTATTGCAGGCATTATTGTTTTCATGTAATCTACTATCCTACCAGGTAGTTCCGCTATTAGAGGCTCAGGCTTGGCACCACCAACTTGTCGTGCATCTGCAGCAGTAATATTAGCCCACGTGTCACCTAATTCCTGGTCATGATCTACATGACGAATTTTTCCCCATAAAGGCTGTGGAACAACGTTCCCGAATAACATATCGATATCGGCCAAATTCATTATACATGACCCAGCAGTTTGCGACAATTCTTTATAGTACCCTGCAGGATTTTTACGCGGATCTGGTAGTGTTTGTTTGAGTGCTAAAACTTCAGCTCGCTTCCATGGAACATGTACCCATACTCGGTGAAAGTGGGGCAGGACAGGTGGGACAGCTGTCGCGTCACCCTCTCTCCACTGTGGGGGAACTTCTCTCATAGGGTATTGTCGTGCCTTTTTCCTACTAGATGCACTAAATTCCGATGGTGACCCAGAACTGCTTCCCTTACTTCGATATGATAATAGCATTTCAACTGCTTTTTCTACATCGGGACCTACAATCATACCCTCTCCAAACTTAAATCGTACACGACACATCTCTTGTGGGATGCATTCTTGATCATTGTCTTCTAAATCCTCGCCAAGAAAGACACACATTTGTTCGAACACATATCTCTGTGTCGCTGTTTCCCATTGATGGAAAACTTCCATGACAGACTGTAAATCATATTTTGCAGTGTCCATGACCCATTTCCGAGCTAAACCATTCAGGGAATCTCTCTCTTGATAATCAGGCAGTTGACTTCGCAACTGTCTTCTACTTATGTTAGGGGTCGCAGCAGGCGACCCAAAAAGGGGTAAAAGAAGATTAGTAACAGTGCTGGCCATTTTCTGCCGAAGGGAAGGTGAAACTGAAGGACAAACAGATGAAAAAACGGGGTGAGATAAGGCTGTGGTAGAGATGGCTGAAGAGGGATCAGTAATAATAGATGTGGTACTAGGCAAAATCGTAGAAAACACAGGAGAAACAGAAGTTGTCGGTGGGCCTGAAGGAGGCTGCACCGAAGAAGTAGGAGCCAGCTGAAGAACAGCTGGTGGGTGCTGTGGAAGAGCCGGAGGCGCAGCTTGTGCAACTAAAGGTTGCGGGGGTGCTGTGGCATTCTGCGCATAGGGGGGTGGTGAAGTTAATAATTGCGACATTAATTGGTCTTTTTCACGCTCTTTTGCTGTCCCTTGCTGAAGAGACGGCAAAACTGGATAACACTTATCTATTGCCATTTTACGTTGCCTGTGCAACTGCTCATTTATCTGCTCTTCCTCATTATCTTTAAACTGCACGGCAGCTTTCATTACTGAAAGTCCCCCTTCTCTCTTATTTTTCTTAGCTAATTTAATTTCTTTTTGTTTGGCTTCTTTTCGCCATAGGCAGAAAGAGTCAAACATCGCCGGCCGGGCTTTCTTTTTGAAGAGTTTAACTTCAAGGTTGTCTAAGGTTTCAGAATCAAAGCTACCATATTGGGGCCATTTTAAAACACCATCTTTCCTAGTGTATTTAATCCATACCTCGTTGTAAACGATGGGGCCTACCCCATGTTTAACGTACAGCTCGTAAGTCGGAGTTCCAACTGGAGGAACCGGACATGAGTCCTCCAATCGGGAGTCCCTATTATTACTACCAAGAGAAAACCAATTCCCGAGTCTAAGACTAGGCATCCTCGCTCTCTAGTCTAGTTCCAAAACTTCAAAGGATTTATCGATTACGATATTTCTCGTGAATACACGAGTCCTTCGGTTATGGTGCTTGCAAGTACCAATAAAACCTTTATGTATCTCCAAGATACCACAAAGTAAGTCCAACTAAGGACTAGGAGACGCTCCACTTATACTTAACTGAAAAATATCGATGGCTTCACCAGAAGACTCGTCTCAGCGTTTCGCTCTACCGAAAATTTCAAGGGTCCAACATCAGGGCGATAGCCAGGGCAGCAGTCCTTGTAGCCGTCGGGAAGCGGGGAACCTCGTAGTAAAGACCTTCGGACCACGTCGACATGCAGGGGTCGATGAGGTGGTGGGCCCTCCTCCGGAATTTTCACACGAAGCTCCTCACGATCTTCAGGCTGATTGGTACCACAGGAATCGAGCCCCACGTTGGGCGCCAAATGAGGTACTGGGTTTTTAAGAACCGGTACCGAACCTACAGAACCGGTAACCCAGCGGTGCCAGGGGATCAACACCCAGAGACCTCGGGTTCTCCTGAGTCAGACCTACAGAAACTTCAGAGTCTTCCAGGTGAAGTCAAAGATTCGTTTATTGGCTGCAACCAAGGTGACAGGGTCCTAGAAGTACAATACCAGTATATTCAGGAGACTGCACACTTTCACAAAGTTAGGTTTCTCTTCTTATACACAATTTTCACCCTTGGGCAAAACATTCCTTGGATTCGCGGTATTTCATTTATGGTTACTGATTACAGAAGAAAAGCAGAGTCATGATGACATGTACATATTTCACGTCGTGCTGCTCATAACAAATCATCCGGCAAGGCCCAACATTTCATCAGATATCGCTGGACCCCTAATAAAAATGGTCACCTCCCCATCATAAAATAAGTGAGGAAAAGGAGTGGAGAAAGATGTGAGCGAGATATGGCAGGTGTGCGCGCTGAAATGGCTTTATGGCCGGTTGGGCCTAGATGCTATCTTGCTCGGCCACTGGGAGGGAACTGACCTAACGAGTTCGGCCTGGGGCAATGGTTCTAACTTGTACTGGGGTCAGGGAGAAGTCGATTAAGGAGTATGTGTCCTTGTGGAATCAAATTCAACTGGATTAAGGCCTATGTAGAGGGCAACATGCAGCTAAGGGTTTAGAAGGTAAATGACGATTTCGACGTGAAATCGTCACTCGAATATGCCGAAAATACATGTACTTGATGTACTCGTCATTCTCGGTCTTTTGATACCAAATTCGTCCTATTTCGACGAAGTTTTTATTCTCGAGTCCAATACTATAATATGAATCCAGATTTTTCAGAACCACATGGTTCCGAGCAATAAACACACTGGTTTAAGCCATTTCTTTCTGGGTTTTACATAGGCTGGGCAAACAAAGAAGACGTGAGCGATACTTTCAATGACACCTTCACAAATTGGGGAATCAGGTGAGGTTTGATACGGGGGCTTCCACTTACAGGTATACTCGTGGAGGAGGAGGTTTCCCAACCTGAACTGGATAAATAAAGATCTGTCTCGCGTTTTCTTGATAAAATCCAGGTAAGGCTCCAAGAGAGGCTTAGGTTTGTGCTGTTTAAACGCTTCAGTCAACCTTCCTTGGGCTGGGTCCCTTAGATCTTGTTCATCAACCCAATTCCAGTAAACTCGCTTAGTTTCTGCCTTGGATAAAGGAACTCCGAGCTCCCAATCAACTGGCAAGCCAGTTTCGTGCAGAAGCTTCTTTATATTGCGGATCCAATTAATTTTATGGGCGCCATTAAGATTCATAACCTCTTTCAAGCCATCTAAGTACTTTGAGAGCTCTGGGGTCCGCCATAACCTTGCCTAGTATAAAAGAGGCCGTAGCCTGGCTAGGTCCTTAATGGAATGACGACCCAGATCACTCAATAATGGTTTTATCGCGGGGCCCCTTGGGAGGGATACCAGCTCCCTGAGGAACTTTTCTCAGAGGCAAGCTGTTGACGCAATCGAAACCCCACAACTCTGCACCATAGAGGGCGCTGCCCACAGCTTTTGCAGCGTAACTATCCAAGGCGGGAGCAATGGGCTTGGAGATGGACATGCGATGTTCTCGCCCTAGTGCTCCAACCACCCTTCTATTATTTATTTATTTATTTTAAGGTTTTATAGAGCGCGTAGTAACCCTAGAGCATCCCAGCTTCTATGATTTAAGACCATTTTATCAATGTGTGGCTGCCACTTTAAGTTTTGTGAAATCCTAATTCCCAAGTAGTCAAATTCTTTTACACACTCCAGTGGTTCTCCATCGAGAGAGATGGTAGATCTGGAGGACTTACTTGGGTCAAAGTAAAGGAGCATAGTTTTCAAGGTATTTATGACAAGGCCCCTAAGCTTACAAAACAAACAAAAGCGGTTCAACAATTTTTGCAGACCCACGGGGGTTTTTGAAACCAACAACGTGTCGTCTGCAAAAAGCAAGGTGGGCACTTTATCACCCGCCAAAACCGGGGCATCTGCGTTTATTTCAAGCAAAAAGGAGACCACACCATTCACAAATAACGAAAATAGTGTTGGGGCTAACACGCAGCCCTGGCGTACCCCTCGGTTCACAGGTATTCTATCCGTTTTTTGGCCTTGCGATCCCCATCTAACACGGGCATAGGTGCCGTCATGCATGCGGGCCAAAAGATTTAGGATTGGTAAAGGGATCCCCATCTCCTCCAGGATTAACCACAGGCGGTCTCGGGGAACCAGGTCAAAGGCGGTCTTTAAGTCAATAAATGCCAAATAAAGACCGCCTTTGCCAATGGTAACCACCTTCCAGTGGAGGAGTAACAACCTAAATGCTTGGTCAACTGTGCCTGTGCATGCCCTAAAGCCTGCCTGGAAAGGAGAGATGATGTTATTCTCCTCTACCCACAAAAGGATCCTCTCCAGGAGAACCCTGCCAACCAATTTCTGCCCAGCGTCTATAAGACTAATTGGGCGATAGTTGGCAGGATCCTCCCTAGGGCCCTTCTTGTAGATAGGAATCACCTCAGCCGCCTTCCATGAGTTAGGAACAGGTGAACCTGCTAGCAGTGCATTTATCAAAGTAGTAAAATAAATTGCCCAACCATCGGGATTGGATTGCCCAACCATCGGGATTGGGCCCAACCATCGGGATTTGATATACAAATAAAAGGTGGGTTATCTTACAGGCGATCCCGTCCGCCCCGCAACCCCTCGTTGCAGGGCACCTGAAGTTCAGCCAAGAGAAACACCAGCGGCCATAGCCCGGTGTTGTACCTGGGAGGAGATCTACTCCTCCCACCGGTGAACCTATCGTCCACCAACTCCGCCCTCTGAACAAGGTTGAGTGACTCACACCTTCCCCAGCTGGGCGGAGCCTATAAGGCAAGCCCCCGGTTGTTCAGGTTTACAACCGCCCTAAGGACTAACGGGGCGCCGTCGTACTCCAAGTTCCCAAGAAGGACCCCTTGGAGCATGTATGACTTGTGCACGGTGCGCTTAGCACTGGAGGCTTCAGGTCCTGTTCCTGCGCCTTTCCTGTGATCCAGCGCTCCTATGGAAAATATGTCATAGCAACACTACCTAACTACACAATACTCACCATTAATCATAAATCTCTCACAAGGCCCATAAACTAACATGACATATTTTGAGCAACTGAATCATGTGACCTAATTAATAAAACCTATTCACAAATTATATACACATTTATATACAACTGCAGTATAATGATTTCACCATGGTTTTTGTAAAGCTTTGCATTTAATTAAGTCACTTAGGCTAATGAATCTGCTGATGATAACATGACTCTGAAATAACAAGACCAGCTTGTCTTTTCAAAAATCTTATTTATTAACTATTTATTCGAGGAACGTGCATTTATTTGAATCTTTTATTCAAGCAGCATTATTTGAAGAATAGCAAATTGAACCAATAGTTTAAGCAAAATCAATTAGCATGATTTAATAATGAATAAACAGTTTCCATCACCTAAGCCCTAACTTCTCTGTCTAAAACTCACTTCAACTAAGGAATAAAAGTAAAGTCATTTAGCCCTATTGATCCTTACGTGCTCCAAAGAAAGTCCGTCAGCACGTCACGCCTAACTGGAATCAGGAGAAGATGAGCAGCAAGAGCGCCCTCCCTCCCATGGGGACAGTTTTTATACCTTTCTAACTAACTAAAGTATCATTATCGGACATTTTTTCTGTCAATCCAAAGTTTTGATTGGTTGAGCCATGTCAGTCCACTGTCAGGTCAAGCACTCCTGACCAAGTCCGTGGCCTCATCATAGCCCTTATTGTTCTTAGCTTCACCATCCTCTTTGCTTCCTCAAAAATATACTTTTGACGGGGAGAAACATTTACTTCCTAATCTTGCCAGGCCATTGAACGTCCTGTCCTTGGAAATGTCACCAAAAACACATTCAACTCGACCAGGATTTCTTTTGCAATAAACGTTGTCAGCTCAGCAATATTTTCTGCGCATGCGTGAAAGTTTCACTCCGGTCAAGTCTCAAAGGCTGCAGTACTGGCAGCCATTTTCTTTAGGCCCACTCGCAAAACTAATGCATAAACAAACACAAAACACCAATTAATGTGAGAAATAAAGTTCGTTCTGTTACCCACCCACCTTTGCTAATTATTAACCCATCATTCTATGTTACCTAGCAGAAGCAGATGAAGCAACAAACAGATTTGTGCAATATAAAGACGAAAAGACAAAACATGAGCACACAGAAATAAGCACATGCCATTATTTAAAACAGCCGCATTTAATTCTGACAAAACAATAGACAAGATTAGTTTATTATTTTACACAAACATGCTTTTGCAACATAAAGCACATATATGAGCACATATATTAGTTTCCCGCTTGTAAGGATTTGCAATTTTACTCTAGGTTGGTTAGTAATTTTCACACCATTCACATTTAGTATAATTATTTTATTATGGAAGTTTAACTTTGCGAGTTGAAATAAATATATTTCCAAATCTCGCTCCATCAACTCCCTCATCTGGTGATTTCAAAATCACCAAACGACACCCAAAAATTTTAGCAATTTTTTTTTTCTTATAGATGAACATGTTTCGATTTCACTGTGTTAGTATTTCTAAAGACTTGTCTCAGCTGTCTGTCTGCAACTCTCATATTGAGTTCTACGGAACTCTTCCAGTTCTATCTCTCTCTCTCCTGTTCCTTTCTGATCTTGTATATTCTCTTCTTTTCCCTCAGGTATTTCTTTCTCTTGTGTAACATGCAACTAATCTTTAACAACAATATCACAAAAGCTATAACTAATAAAGGTGTCAGTATTTTGCCAAGAATTGAACCACCAATCTCTTGAAACCAGGTTTTAATTGCTGCAAATCTTTTGGATAAACGTTCTAAAAAATCATCCTTTTCTAAGGGTACAATTTCTGATTGCAACTCAGTGATATTTTTGATATACATTTCAATGTTCTTACTCTCATCTGGGATATAGGTACAACAGTGTTGGACATGCAAGATGCCACAAAGTCCTCCCTCTTTTGCTAGCAGAATGTCTAAAGCAAGACGATTCTGCATTACCATGGACCGTATAGCAATGACCTCAGTATCCACTAATTGGAAACCACTAGCTGTGTCAGTTGACAATCTATCAACAATTGTAGACAATTTTCTGATTCTACCTGCATTCAGGGTTATGCCTACTAAAGGTATCACTGCTTCAAAAATGTCTCCCAGAATTTCTGTGAAACTTTCTCTTTTAAACCTATTTACATGATTACTAATTTCAAATGAACCTTCTACATTTCTGTCAACATGAAATATTTTTGGAAAAACAAATCCAACAAAACACGTCCCATACCAGTGGTCTGGGAGGTTATAGTAAACTTTGTCTCCACAAACAAAATAAATTCCAGGAAAAATTGGGTCTTTGCCACCCTTGAATCCCCAACTCCCCATGATTTGATAAGTGTCCTCACAGTGACTTGAACCCACAAAATAATTGTCAAATATCGTGTTATCTCTCCTAATACAAAATTTACCACTAATTGGTTTGTCTATGTGTATCGCAACATTCTCAAATGATTTACCATTAAACTTTTCATCCTTTAACTGCCAAAATTTAGATTTAGTCTGCTTGAGCATCTCATTCCTTTTATAAATTGCTCTTCTCTCCTCAACTAAATTCAGGAAAGACTTTTCCTCAGTTCTCAATTTGCATGTCAAATTATTTCTAAAAGCATATTCATAGGTGAGTTCATTTGTCACAATGAAAAATCCTCTCATCTGTTTGGCTTGTTTGTGCTTGTTCAAGCTTTTCTCATTTTTCAGGTTTGCAAAAATCTCATCATAATTAGAGTAATAATACTCCAAACGACCAGTCTGATAACTAGCTATTACACTGCAGGTTATGCCATAAGTAAGAGGAAGCATATTATATGTCACTCCCTCTGAAACAGAAGCAGGCAATTTCACACAAATATAACAGTCTTTTACCTCCATGACCTTTACATACTCAGCCAGGAGTCTTGAAAAAGTATTGCTAGAAAAATCACCAACAGATCTATCTTGATGAATCTCTGGTTTATGATCAATAATTCTGTTAGTTTTGCTTGTTGCACTATGTTTGTTTTGTTTAACTGAAGCTTTACTTGTCATATTGACCTTATACGTTTCCTTATCAATTCCAAAAGGGAAAATGACAGCTAAAACTAACCAAAGTACAATTATTAGAACCACACAAATCAAAGACAACTTACAGCATCTCCTAAGAATGGAGCACCTTGAACTGTTATTAACAAAAACGTAAGGCATTTTCACTCTTTTAACAAAGCCTTGTAAAGAAAACAAAAATCAAAAATTAAAAAATGCCTAAATTTTCTAAATTTCTAATACCCCCCTATTTTAAAAAATAATTTTAAAATTAATTTAAACCCCACCGTCTAACAACTTTTCTTCGACCTTGTGTCACAATTTGTATTCCAGCTTACAAGATTTCTTCGACCTTGTCTCACCTAACACAATTTCTTCAGCCTTACGCCAAAAACGAGAACCCTAAATTTTAACAGAAAAATACTTCAATCATTGTCACTATTGTCTTCTATCTCTTCCTGACTACTGCTGTTGACCTCCACAACAGGTGGAATAATAATATAAGTCCACTCAGGGGACTTATAGTTTTGATTCGGTTTCACAACTCTCTTTACCCTACCACTAATGACTTCTATTTTCTTTCCTGCTTCACTTTTCTTTTCGGAATCCTTTTGACTTGAAATCTCATTAATTTGCTCCTTTGATTTCTTTATCAATTTGAATTTCAGACCTTCATTTTCACTTGGCCAGTTATCACCTTTTCTCGGTAACTTCCTTTTCGGCTCGGTCACATTACACTCTGTTCTCCAAGCCCTTTTTCTGAAATTTCTTATTTGAGAATCTTCATCACTCTCTTCAGTTTTACTGTCAGAAATTTCAATTCTCGACTCAGGTACTTCTTTACTCAGCAATTTCACTCCGTTAGGAACTCTATCCTTATAGCTGGTACTTGGTAATTCGTCTTCTTCTTCTTCTTCTTCAATTACCTTCAACTTCCCAGTTTCAAGATTTTCGTTCCTGCTTTCAGAGTTTTTCTTCTGCTTTTCAATGCTCTCCTGGTCTTGAATCACAACTTGATCAGACTCTTCTTCTGCTTCTTTTTCTAGCAGATCTTCATCATTTTCAGAGTCTTGTATCACAATTTCCAAATCTTTTTCTTTCAATGCTTCATTCGCAGTTGAACTTTCCAGATGTCGACCTGCCTGTCGATCTTCAGAATCTGGATTTCTCTCAGGTTCTTCTTCAGAATCTGAATCAGCTGTGGTGTCACTTTCTTCGTCTGAAATTTCAGGAGTAGGCATACGAATAGTATGGCTTGCATGGATCCACCTCTTCAGACCCTTGCACTTCACTGCATTGGTTGTGACCAAAATGACTTGCCTTGCTTTCTGCCACCTGGGTACCAGACAATTTCTTCTTCGATGAACCTTTGTTCTTACCCAGTCACCTGGTAACAGATCATGTGCTTGCTCTTTTTCTATTGGTTGCACTTCAGTTCCCACCTGAAGGGACACAGAAGTCACAACGTCAGACAAGTTCCTGCAGTACTCCAAAACGACGCTATCATTAATAGTCATCAACTTTCCTACTGGTATAAATACCTGTCTCATGACCCTGCCCATCAGTATATCATGTGGGCTTAAACCTGTCTTTTTATCAGGTGTACTTCTCAGAGATATCAAAACAAGTGGAAGTGCATCAGTCCACTTCATACCTGTAGCTAGACACATTTTTCCAATTCTATTTTTGATAGTTCCATTTACTTGCTCAACAACACCTGATGCTTCTGGTCTGTATGCACAATGTAGCTTCTGTTCTATGTGTAAAGCTTCACAAATCATTTGTAACAATCTGTTTTCAAAATGCGTTCCACGATCACTTTCCAGAGTCACTTTAAAGCCGTATCTCGGTAATATTTCCCTTAACAGTAATTTTGCAACAGTAATTGCATCATTATGACGTGTAGGAAACGCTTCAACCCATCTTGAAAACAAACAGATTATTACGATGACATAACGTAATTTGTTGTGTGGTGGCATTTCAATGAAATCCATTTGTAACCTTGTGAATGGACCACCCTCCCGTCCTATGGTTCCCATGCTCACAACTGTTTTTCTGATTGGGTTCAT
This sequence comes from Lissotriton helveticus, assembly GCF_964261635.1. NCBI lineage: Eukaryota > Metazoa > Chordata > Amphibia > Caudata > Salamandridae > Lissotriton > Lissotriton helveticus. The sequence continues at coordinate 1,451,488,207 of NC_136069.1, read as the reverse complement.
TTGTTGGCAAAGGGATTCTGCAATTGTTCTAAACTTTGGATTGAGCCAAGTCTGTCTAAAAAGCCTAATCATGGAATCTCTACCAATATGTCCTTGACCATGATACATCCTGGCCATGTCAGCAATCATGCTATTTGGTAAAACTGGTCTGCCATCTTTGTATGTCCAAATTCCATCCTCATCCCGCTGTCTACATTCTGCTTTTAACCATGTGTGTTTCTCTTCATCACTTGCTTCATCTTGTAAATCGTTCACTCCCTGCCATGTTTCAACTACTGATGTTAGCATGAGTGAGCTCAGAACATGTTCATCATTTTTCTCCCGATTAATTGAACAATTGTTTTTCGCACAGTACTTAGCAATCTCATCTGCATAGGCATTTCCTTTTGTGATAAAATCTTCTCCCTTTTTGTGTGCTGCACATTTCACGACACCAATCTTTTCTGGTAATTGAATGCCATCGATCAATCTTTTAATCAATTTTGCATTTCTGAGGGGAGAACCTGCAGAGGTTAAATAACCTCTTTGAGACCAGAGCTGTCCATAATCATGCACAACTCCGTATCCGTATTGGCTGTCAGTCACTATAGTGATTTTTAAATCTTTTGCTCTTTCACATGCACAAATCAAAGCAATCAATTCTGCTACTTGAGCTGAACGAATTCCTTCGAGACATGATGCTTCAATCACATCAGCAACCGTGCAGACTGAATATGCTGCTCTCAGAAAGCCCTCCTCTGTTCTTAAACAAGAACCATCAACAAAGTAAACAAAATCTGACTCAGGCAAAGGAACATCCTTAATGTCCTGCCTAGGCTTGGTGCAATATTCCAAAACATCCAAGCACTCATGGTCAATATCAATATCATTTCTTATTTCTGTTACAATACCATCAGGCAATAATGTGGAAGGATTTAAATTCACACACCTTGCTATCGAAACATTATCTGATCCCAGAATAACTTTCTCATATTTGGTAAGCCTGTTACTTGTTAAATGCTGAGTTTTGCTTCTAGTAAGAAGAATTTCAACAGAATGAGGTACATTGACTTTTACAGGAAATCCCATTATAATTCCTTCACTTCGCTCAAGGCTCACACTAGTTGCAGCTACTGCTTTGAAGCAGCCTGGTAATACCTTTGCAACAGGATCAAGTACCGCTGAGATATATGCAATTGGCTTTCTCAGTTTTCCATGCCTCTGAATCAGAACAGACAATGCACATCCTTCTCTTTCACTGCAATACAGCTTAAAATCCTTTTCATAGTCTGGCATACCTAAAGCAGGTGCTTCACACAGACTTCTTTTTAGTTTTTCAAAAGCTTCCATTTCAATTTCTGTCAGAACAATAGGATCTTTTATATCTGATTTTGTTAATCTCTGCCGTGGTTTTGCAATTACTGAAAATCCACTAATCCATTGGCGACAATAGCCAACCATCCCTAGAAACATTCTGACCTGTCTCTGTGTTTTTGGAGGTTGCATTCCCTGTATCATTTTAATTCTCTCGATTGTCACTTGTCTGATTCCCTTCGCAATTCTGTGACCAAGGTATTTTACCTCTTGTTTGCAAAACTGTAATTTTGCAGGTGATACTTTATGTCCCTCATCTGCCAGGTGATTCAAAAGAGTAATTGTATCTGTTACACAGTTATCTCGTGTTTTTGCTGCTACGAGTAAGTCATCAATGTACTGAACCAATGTTGATTTTCCAGGTAAATTTAGATTCTCCAATGATTTCTTTAACAACTGATTAAAGATAGATGGACTCTCTGTATACCCTTGAGGAATATGACACCATGCTAATATGCGACCTTGGAACCGGAACGCAAAAAATTGCTGGCTGTCTGGATGCAATGGAACAGTAAAGAACGCATTGCAAAGGTCAATGACTGTATACCATTCTGCATCATGCGGAATCTGGTAGAGGATCACTGCTGGGTTTGGAACAACTGGGCAACATGGAACAACTATTTGGTTAACCTTTCTCAGGTCTTGAACTATTCTGTACGTACCGTTTGGCTTTTTGATCCCCATAATCAGTGAATTACAAGGACTGCTTTCAATTTCTTTTAGAACACCTTGTTTTATGAATTTATCAATTACAGGAATGACACCTTCAATTGTCTCCGCTTTCATTTTGTACTGTGGAATATTTGGAAAATCTATTCCCTGTTTTACTGTGACTTTAACTGGGTCTACATTTTTCATCAAGCCCATCTCATTTCCTGACAAATCCCAAATTTCAGCTTTGACTGTGTTTTTCAGTTCCTCAGGTAAATTGTCTTTATCAAAAGCAGGAAATAATTTACTTTCTTCTGCTTCAACCATTAGCATCGTCAATCTGTAAAGCCCATCTTCCTCTAGTGTCTGAAGCTCAATACCCTCCGGTGAGCAATATATTTTGCAGTTCATCTTGCAGAGAATGTCTCTCCCTAGCAAGTTTACAGGACTGCTGTTACAAACTACAAATCTGTGTTTGTCTTTAAATTTGCCAATTTCAATTTTTACAGGCTCTGTCAAATTTGTTTTAATCTGTTGATTAGCTACACCAACTTCTTGGATGCTTTCACCAGAGAGATTATTTACAACAAGGGGTGGTGATGGACAGAGTCTCTGAATTAAGCAGAGTACTCTCACCCAGTCAAGAGATCAGGGCTAGATCCAACACCGTTTTTTAGCTCATTGCACCATCCCAGCTCAGAACCTGGCTATATGCAAATTAGTCTGTCCCTGGCCCAGTGCATCATGGGAACAGGGCAGACCAGACTACAAAAGCCAATTCTTACACTGGGAAGGAAACAAGCTTCCGGGGACCGGTTTCTGGCATTTCAGCCGTCTTCGGCCCGGCTTGCTTGAATCCTGATGGTGCAATGAGCAAGGGACTCACATCTGAGTATACCCTTCCACGCTTAGGGTGGACAAAATTATTTACAACAAGGGGTGGTGATGGACAGAGTCTCTGAATTAAGCAGAGTACTCTCACCCAGTCAAGAGATCAGGGCTAGATCCAACACCGTTTTTTAGCTCATTGCACCATCCCAGTTTCAGAACCTGGCTATATGCAAATTAGTCTGTCCCTGGCCCAGTGCATCATGGGAACAGGGCAGACCAGACTACAAAAGCCAATTCTTACACTGGGAAGGAAACAAGCTTCCGGGGAGCCCTGATCTTTGGACTGGGTAAGAGTGGTCTGCTTAATTCAGACACTCTGTTCATCACCACCCCCTTTTCTGAATCGTTTTTGGCCACTATAGGTGTGGCAGGGTATACTCAGACATGAGTCCCTTGCTCACTGCTCCATCAGGATTCAAGCAAGCCGGGCCGACGAGGCTGAAATGCCAGAAACCGGTCCCCGGTAGCTTGTATCCTTTCTGGTGAAGAATTGGCTTGGTAGTTTGGTCTGCCCTGTTCCCATGATGCACTGGGCCAGGGACAGACTAATTTGCATATAGCCAGGTTCTGAGCTGGGATGGGGCAGTGAGCTAAATAACGGTGATGGATCAAGCCCTGATCTTTGGACTGGGTAAGAGTGGTCTGCTTAATTCAGACACTCTGTTCATCACCACCCCCTTTTCTGAATCGTTTTTGGCCACTATAGGTGTGGCAGGGTATACTCAGACATGAGTCCCTTGCTCACTGCTCCATCAGGATTCAAGCAAGCCGGGCCGACGAGGCTGAAATGCCAGAAACCGGTCCCCGGTAGCTTGTATCCTTTCTGGTGAAGAATTGGCTTGGTAGTTTGGTCTGCCCTGTTCCCATGATGCACTGGGCCAGGGACAGACTAATTTGCATATAGCCAGGTTCTGAGCTGGGATGGGGCAGTGAGCTAAATAACGGTGATGGATCAAGCCCTGATCTTTGGACTGGGTAAGAGTGGTCTGCTTAATTCAGACACTCTGTTCATCACCACCCCCTTTTCTGAATCGTTTTTGGCCACTATAGGTGTGGCAGGGTATACTCAGACATGAGTCCCTTGCTCACTGCTCCATCAGGATTCAAGCAAGCCGGGCCGACGAGGCTGAAATGCCAGAAACCGGTCCCCGCTAGCTTGTATCCTTTCTGGTGAAGAATTGGCTTGGTAGTTTGGTCTGCCCTGTTCCCATGATGCACTGGGCCAGGGACAGACTAATTTGCATATAGCCAGGTTCTGAGCTGGGATGGGGCAGTGAGCTAAATAACGGTGATGGATCAAGCCCTGATCTTTGGACTGGGTAAGAGTGGTCTGCTTAATTCAGACACTCTGTTCATCACCACCCCCTTTTCTGAATCGTTTTTGGCCACTATAGGTGTGGCAGGGTATACTCAGACATGAGTCCCTTGCTCACTGCTCCATCAGGATTCAAGCAAGCCGGGCCGACGAGGCTGAAATGCCAGAAACCGGTCCCCGGTAGCTTGTATCCTTTCTGGTGAAGAATTGGCTTGGTAGTTTGGTCTGCCCTGTTCCCATGATGCACTGGGCCAGGGACAGACTAATTTGCATATAGCCAGGTTCTGAGCTGGGATGGGGCAGTGAGCTAAATAACGGTGATGGATCAAGCCCTGATCTTTGGACTGGGTAAGAGTGGTCTGCTTAATTCAGACACTCTGTTCATCACCACCCCCTTTTCTGAATCGTTTTTGGCCACTATAGGTGTGGCAGGGTATACTCAGACATGAGTCCCTTGCTCACTGCTCCATCAGGATTCAAGCAAGCCGGGCCGACGAGGCTGAAATGCCAGAAACCGGTCCCCGGTAGCTTGTATCCTTTCTGGTGAAGAATTGGCTTGGTAGTTTGGTCTGCCCTGTTCCCATGATGCACTGGGCCAGGGACAGACTAATTTGCATATAGCCAGGTTCTGAGCTGGGATGGGGCAGTGAGCTAAATAACGGTGATGGATCAAGCCCTGATCTTTGGACTGGGTAAGAGTGGTCTGCTTAATTCAGACACTCTGTTCATCACCACCCCCTTTTCTGAATCGTTTTTGGCCACTATAGGTGTGGCAGGGTATACTCAGACATGAGTCCCTTGCTCACTGCTCCATCAGGATTCAAGCAAGCCGGGCCGACGAGGCTGAAATGCCAGAAACCGGTCCCCGGTAGCTTGTATCCTTTCTGGTGAAGAATTGGCTTGGTAGTTTGGTCTGCCCTGTTCCCATGATGCACTGGGCCAGGGACAGACTAATTTGCATATAGCCAGGTTCTGAGCTGGGATGGGGCAGTGAGCTAAATAACGGTGATGGATCAAGCCCTGATCTTTGGACTGGGTAAGAGTGGTCTGCTTAATTCAGACACTCTGTTCATCACCACCCCCTTTTCTGAATCGTTTTTGGCCACTATAGGTGTGGCAGGGTATACTCAGACATGAGTCCCTTGCTCACTGCTCCATCAGGATTCAAGCAAGCCGGGCCGACGAGGCTGAAATGCCAGAAACCGGTCCCCGGTAGCTTGTATCCTTTCTGGTGAAGAATTGGCTTGGTAGTTTGGTCTGCCCTGTTCCCATGATGCACTGGGCCAGGGACAGACTAATTTGCATATAGCCAGGTTCTGAGCTGGGATGGGGCAGTGAGCTAAATAACGGTGATGGATCAAGCCCTGATCTTTGGACTGGGTAAGAGTGGTCTGCTTAATTCAGACACTCTGTTCATCACCACCCCCTTTTCTGAATCGTTTTTGGCCACTATAGGTGTGGAAGGGTATACTCAGACATGAGTCCCTTGCTCACTGCTCCATCAGGATTCAAGCAAGCCGGGCCGACGAGGCTGAAATGCCAGAAACCGGTCCCCGGTAGCTTGTATCCTTTCTGGTGAAGAATTGGCTTGGTAGTTTGGTCTGCCCTGTTCCCATGATGCACTGGGCCAGGGACAGACTAATTTGCATATAGCCAGGTTCTGAGCTGGGATGGGGCAGTGAGCTAAATAACGGTGATGGATCAAGCCCTGATCTTTGGACTGGGTAAGAGTGGTCTGCTTAATTCAGACACTCTGTTCATCACCACCCCCTTTTCTGAATCGTTTTTTGCCACTATAGGTGTGGCAGGGTATACTCAGACATGAGTCCCTTGCTCACTGCTCCATCAGGATTCAAGCAAGCCGGGCCGACGAGGCTGAAATGCCAGAAACCGGTCCCCGGTAGCTTGTATCCTTTCTGGTGAAGAATTGGCTTGGTAGTTTGGTCTGCCCTGTTCCCATGATGCACTGGGCGGGCCAGGGACAGACTAATTTGCATATAGCCAGGTTCTGAGCTGGGATGGGGCAGTGAGCTAAATAACGGTGATGGATCAAGCCCTGATCTTTGGACTGGGTAAGAGTGGTCTGCTTAATTCAGACACTCTGTTCATCACCACCCCCTTTTCTGAATCGTTTTTGGCCACTATAGGTGTGGCAGGGTATACTCAGACATGAGTCCCTTGCTCACTGCTCCATCAGGATTCAAGCAAGCCGGGCCGACGAGGCTGAAATGCCAGAAACCGGTCCCCGGTAGCTTGTATCCTTTCTGGTGAAGAATTGGCTTGGTAGTTTGGTCTGCCCTGTTCCCATGATGCACTGGGCCAGGGACAGACTAATTTGCATATAGCCAGGTTCTGAGCTGGGATGGGGCAGTGAGCTAAATAACGGTGATGGATCAAGCCCTGATCTTTGGACTGGGTAAGAGTGGTCTGCTTAATTCAGACACTCTGTTCATCACCACCCCCTTTTCTGAATCGTTTTTGGCCACTATAGGTGTGGCAGGGTATACTCAGACATGAGTCCCTTGCTCACTGCTCCATCAGGATTCAAGCAAGCCGGGCCGACGAGGCTGAAATGCCAGAAACCGGTCCCCGGTAGCTTGTATCCTTTCTGGTGAAGAATTGGCTTGGTAGTTTGGTCTGCCCTGTTCCCATGATGCACTGGGCCAGGGACAGACTAATTTGCATATAGCCAGGTTCTGAGCTGGGATGGGGCAGTGAGCTAAATAACGGTGATGGATCAAGCCCTGATCTTTGGACTGGGTAAGAGTGGTCTGCTTAATTCAGACACTCTGTTCATCACCACCACCCCCTTTTCTGAATCGTTTTTGGCCACTATAGGTGTGGCAGGGTATACTCAGACATGAGTCCCTTGCTCACTGCTCCATCAGGATTCAAGCAAGCCGGGCCGACGAGGCTGAAATGCCAGAAACCGGTCCCCGGTAGCTTGTATCCTTTCTGGTGAAGAATTGGCTTGGTAGTTTGGTCTGCCCTGTTCCCATGATGCACTGGGCCAGGGACAGACTAATTTGCATATAGCCAGGTTCTGAGCTGGGATGGGTCAGTGAGCTAAATAACGGTGATGGATCAAGCCCTGATCTTTGGACTGGGTAAGAGTGGTCTGCTTAATTCAGACACTCTGTTCATCACCACCCCCTTTTCTGAATCGTTTTTGGCCACTATAGGTGTGGCAGGGTATACTCAGACATGAGTCCCTTGCTCACTGCTCCATCAGGATTCAAGCAAGCCGGGCCGACGAGGCTGAAATGCCAGAAACCGGTCCCCGGTAGCTTGTATCCTTTCTGGTGAAGAATTGGCTTGGTAGTTTGGTCTGCCCTGTTCCCATGATGCACTGGGCCAGGGACAGACTAATTTGCATATAGCCAGGTTCTGAGCTGGGATGGGGCAGTGAGCTAAATAACGGTGATGGATCAAGCCCTGATCTTTGGACTGGGTAAGAGTGGTCTGCTTAATTCAGACACTCTGTTCATCACCACCCCCTTTTCTGAATCGTTTTTGGCCACTATAGGTGTGGCAGGGTATACTCAGACATGAGTCCCTTGCTCACTGCTCCATCAGGATTCAAGCAAGCCGGGCCGACGAGGCTGAAATGCCAGAAACCGGTCCCCGGTAGCTTGTATCCTTTCTGGTGAAGAATTGGCTTGGTAGTTTGGTCTGCCCTGTTCCCATGATGCACTGGGCCAGGGACAGACTAATTTGCATATAGCCAGGTTCTGAGCTGGGATGGGGCAGTGAGCTAAATAACGGTGATGGATCAAACCCTGATCTTTGGACTGGGTAAGAGTGGTCTGCTTAATTCAGACACTCTGTTCATCACCACCCCCTTTTCTGAATCGTTTTTGGCCACTATAGGTGTGGCAGGGTATACTCAGACATGAGTCCCTTGCTCACTGCTCCATCAGGATTCAAGCAAGCCGGGCCGACGAGGCTGAAATGCCAGAAACCGGTCCCCGGTAGCTTGTATCCTTTCTGGTGAAGAATTGGCTTGGTAGTTTGGTCTGCCCTGTTCCCATGATGCACTGGGCCAGGGACAGACTAATTTGCATATAGCCAGGTTCTGAGCTGGGATGGGGCAGTGAGCTAAATAACGGTGATGGATCAAGCCCTGATCTTTGGACTGGGTAAGAGTGGTCTGCTTAATTCAGACACTCTGTTCATCACCACCCCCTTTTCTGAATCGTTTTTGGCCACTATAGGTGTGGCAGGGTATACTCAGACATGAGTCCCTTGCTCACTGCTCCATCAGGATTCAAGCAAGCCGGGCCGACGAGGCTGAAATGCCAGAAACCGGTCCCCGGTAGCTTGTATCCTTTCTGGTGAAGAATTGGCTTGGTAGTTTGGTCTGCCCTGTTCCCATGATGCACTGGGCCAGGGACAGACTAATTTGCATATAGCCAGGTTCTGAGCTGGGATGGGGCAGTGAGCTAAATAACGGTGATGGATCAAGCCCTGATCTTTGGACTGGGTAAGAGTGCCTGCTTAATTCAGACACTCTGTTCATCACCACCCCCTTTTCTGAATCGTTTTTGGCCACTATAGGTGTGGCAGGGTATACTCAGACATGAGTCCCTTGCTCACTGCTCCATCAGGATTCAAGCAAGCCGGGCCGACGAGGCTGAAATGCCAGAAACCGGTCCCCGGTAGCTTGTATCCTTTCTGGTGAAGAATTGGCTTGGTAGTTTGGTCTGCCCTGTTCCCATGATGCACTGGGCCAGGGACAGACTAATTTGCATATAGCCAGGTTCTGAGCTGGGATGGGGCAGTGAGCTAAATAACGGTGATGGATCAAGCCCTGATCTTTGGACTGGGTAAGAGTGGTCTGCTTAATTCAGACACTCTGTTCATCACCACCCCCTTTTCTGAATCGTTTTTGGCCACTATAGGTGTGGCAGGGTATACTCAGACATGAGTCCCTTGCTCACTGCTCCATCAGGATTCAAGCAAGCCGGGCCGACGAGGCTGAAATGCCAGAAACCGGTCCCCGCTAGCTTGTATCCTTTCTGGTGAAGAATTGGCTTGGTAGTTTGGTCTGCCCTGTTCCCATGATGCACTGGGCCAGGGACAGACTAATTTGCATATAGCCAGGTTCTGAGCTGGGATGGGGCAGTGAGCTAAATAACGGTGATGGATCAAGCCCTGATCTTTGGACTGGGTAAGAGTGGTCTGCTTAATTCAGACACTCTGTTCATCACCACCCCCTTTTCTGAATCGTTTTTGGCCACTATAGGTGTGGCAGGGTATACTCAGACATGAGTCCCTTGCTCACTGCTCCATCAGGATTCAAGCAAGCCGGGCCGACGAGGCTGAAATGCCAGAAACCGGTCCCCGGTAGCTTGTATCCTTTCTGGTGAAGAATTGGCTTGGTAGTTTGGTCTGCCCTGTTCCCATGATGCACTGGGCCAGGGACAGACTAATTTGCATATAGCCAGGTTCTGAGCTGGGATGGGGCAGTGAGCTAAATAACGGTGATGGATCAAGCCCTGATCTTTGGACTGGGTAAGAGTGGTCTGCTTAATTCAGACACTCTGTTCATCACCACCCCCTTTTCTGAATCGTTTTTGGCCACTATAGGTGTGGCAGGGTATACTCAGACATGAGTCCCTTGCTCACTGCTCCATCAGGATTCAAGCAAGCCGGGCCGACGAGGCTGAAATGCCAGAAACCGGTCCCCGGTAGCTTGTATCCTTTCTGGTGAAGAATTGGCTTGGTAGTTTGGTCTGCCCTGTTCCCATGATGCACTGGGCCAGGGACAGACTAATTTGCATATAGCCAGGTTCTGAGCTGGGATGGGGCAGTGAGCTAAATAACGGTGATGGATCAAGCCCTGATCTTTGGACTGGGTAAGAGTGGTCTGCTCAATTCAGACACTCTGTTCATCACCACCCCCTTTTCTGAATCGTTTTTGGCCACTATAGGTGTGGCAGGGTATACTCAGACATGAGTCCCTTGCTCACTGCTCCATCAGGATTCAAGCAAGCCGGGCCGACGAGGCTGAAATGCCAGAAACCGGTCCCCGGTAGCTTGTATCCTTTCTGGTGAAGAATTGGCTTGGTAGTTTGGTCTGCCCTGTTCCCATGATGCACTGGGCCAGGGACAGACTAATTTGCATATAGCCAGGTTCTGAGCTGGGATGGGGCAGTGAGCTAAATAACGGTGATGGATCAAGCCCTGATCTTTGGACTGGGTAAGAGTGGTCTGCTTAATTCAGACACTCTGTTCATCACCACCCCCTTTTCTGAATCGTTTTTGGCCACTATAGGTGTGGAAGGGTATACTCAGACATGAGTCCCTTGCTCACTGCTCCATCAGGATTCAAGCAAGCCGGGCCGACGAGGCTGAAATGCCAGAAACCGGTCCCCGGTAGCTTGTATCCTTTCTGGTGAAGAATTGGCTTGGTAGTTTGGTCTGCCCTGTTCCCATGATGCACTGGGCCAGGGACAGACTAATTTGCATATAGCCAGGTTCTGAGCTGGGATGGGGCAGTGAGCTAAATAACGGTGATGGATCAAGCCCTGATCTTTGGACTGGGTAAGAGTGGTCTGCTTAATTCAGACACTCTGTTCATCACCACCCCCTTTTCTGAATCGTTTTTTGCCACTATAGGTGTGGCAGGGTATACTCAGACATGAGTCCCTTGCTCACTGCTCCATCAGGATTCAAGCAAGCCGGGCCGACGAGGCTGAAATGCCAGAAACCGGTCCCCGGTAGCTTGTATCCTTTCTGGTGAAGAATTGGCTTGGTAGTTTGGTCTGCCCTGTTCCCATGATGCACTGGGCGGGCCAGGGACAGACTAATTTGCATATAGCCAGGTTCTGAGCTGGGATGGGGCAGTGAGCTAAATAACGGTGATGGATCAAGCCCTGATCTTTGGACTGGGTAAGAGTGGTCTGCTTAATTCAGACACTCTGTTCATCACCACCCCCTTTTCTGAATCGTTTTTGGCCACTATAGGTGTGGCAGGGTATACTCAGACATGAGTCCCTTGCTCACTGCTCCATCAGGATTCAAGCAAGCCGGGCCGACGAGGCTGAAATGCCAGAAACCGGTCCCCGGTAGCTTGTATCCTTTCTGGTGAAGAATTGGCTTGGTAGTTTGGTCTGCCCTGTTCCCATGATGCACTGGGCCAGGGACAGACTAATTTGCATATAGCCAGGTTCTGAGCTGGGATGGGGCAGTGAGCTAAATAACGGTGATGGATCAAGCCCTGATCTTTGGACTGGGTAAGAGTGGTCTGCTTAATTCAGACACTCTGTTCATCACCACCCCCTTTTCTGAATCGTTTTTGGCCACTATAGGTGTGGCAGGGTATACTCAGACATGAGTCCCTTGCTCACTGCTCCATCAGGATTCAAGCAAGCCGGGCCGACGAGGCTGAAATGCCAGAAACCGGTCCCCGGTAGCTTGTATCCTTTCTGGTGAAGAATTGGCTTGGTAGTTTGGTCTGCCCTGTTCCCATGATGCACTGGGCCAGGGACAGACTAATTTGCATATAGCCAGGTTCTGAGCTGGGATGGGGCAGTGAGCTAAATAACGGTGATGGATCAAGCCCTGATCTTTGGACTGGGTAAGAGTGGTCTGCTTAATTCAGACACTCTGTTCATCACCACCACCCCCTTTTCTGAATCGTTTTTGGCCACTATAGGTGTGGCAGGGTATACTCAGACATGAGTCCCTTGCTCACTGCTCCATCAGGATTCAAGCAAGCCGGGCCGACGAGGCTGAAATGCCAGAAACCGGTCCCCGGTAGCTTGTATCCTTTCTGGTGAAGAATTGGCTTGGTAGTTTGGTCTGCCCTGTTCCCATGATGCACTGGGCCAGGGACAGACTAATTTGCATATAGCCAGGTTCTGAGCTGGGATGGGTCAGTGAGCTAAATAACGGTGATGGATCAAGCCCTGATCTTTGGACTGGGTAAGAGTGGTCTGCTTAATTCAGACACTCTGTTCATCACCACCCCCTTTTCTGAATCGTTTTTGGCCACTATAGGTGTGGCAGGGTATACTCAGACATGAGTCCCTTGCTCACTGCTCCATCAGGATTCAAGCAAGCCGGGCCGACGAGGCTGAAATGCCAGAAACCGGTCCCCGGTAGCTTGTATCCTTTCTGGTGAAGAATTGGCTTGGTAGTTTGGTCTGCCCTGTTCCCATGATGCACTGGGCCAGGGACAGACTAATTTGCATATAGCCAGGTTCTGAGCTGGGATGGGGCAGTGAGCTAAATAACGGTGATGGATCAAGCCCTGATCTTTGGACTGGGTAAGAGTGGTCTGCTTAATTCAGACACTCTGTTCATCACCACCCCCTTTTCTGAATCGTTTTTGGCCACTATAGGTGTGGCAGGGTATACTCAGACATGAGTCCCTTGCTCACTGCTCCATCAGGATTCAAGCAAGCCGGGCCGACGAGGCTGAAATGCCAGAAACCGGTCCCCGGTAGCTTGTATCCTTTCTGGTGAAGAATTGGCTTGGTAGTTTGGTCTGCCCTGTTCCCATGATGCACTGGGCCAGGGACAGACTAATTTGCATATAGCCAGGTTCTGAGCTGGGATGGGGCAGTGAGCTAAATAACGGTGATGGATCAAACCCTGATCTTTGGACTGGGTAAGAGTGGTCTGCTTAATTCAGACACTCTGTTCATCACCACCCCCTTTTCTGAATCGTTTTTGGCCACTATAGGTGTGGCAGGGTATACTCAGACATGAGTCCCTTGCTCACTGCTCCATCAGGATTCAAGCAAGCCGGGCCGACGAGGCTGAAATGCCAGAAACCGGTCCCCGGTAGCTTGTATCCTTTCTGGTGAAGAATTGGCTTGGTAGTTTGGTCTGCCCTGTTCCCATGATGCACTGGGCCAGGGACAGACTAATTTGCATATAGCCAGGTTCTGAGCTGGGATGGGGCAGTGAGCTAAATACCGGTGATGGATCAAGCCCTGATCTTTGGACTGGGTAAGAGTGGTCTGCTTAATTCAGACACTCTGTTCATCACCACCCCCTTTTCTGAATCGTTTTTGGCCACTATAGGTGTGGCAGGGTATACTCAGACATGAGTCCCTTGCTCACTGCTCCATCAGGATTCAAGCAAGCCGGGCCGACGAGGCTGAAATGCCAGAAACCGGTCCCCGGTAGCTTGTATCCTTTCTGGTGAAGAATTGGCTTGGTAGTTTGGTCTGCCCTGTTCCCATGATGCACTGGGCCAGGGACAGACTAATTTGCATATAGCCAGGTTCTGAGCTGGGATGGGGCAGTGAGCTAAATAACGGTGATGGATCAAGCCCTGATCTTTGGACTGGGTAAGAGTGGTCTGCTTAATTCAGACACTCTGTTCATCACCACCCCCTTTTCTGAATCGTTTTTGGCCACTATAGGTGTGGCAGGGTATACTCAGACATGAGTCCCTTGCTCACTGCTCCATCAGGATTCAAGCAAGCCGGGCCGACGAGGCTGAAATGCCAGAAACCGGTCCCCGGTAGCTTGTATCCTTTCTGGTGAAGAATTGGCTTGGTAGTTTGGTCTGCCCTGTTCCCATGATGCACTGGGCCAGGGACAGACTAATTTGCATATAGCCAGGTTCTGAGCTGGGATGGGGCAGTGAGCTAAATAACGGTGATGGATCAAGCCCTGATCTTTGGACTGGGTAAGAGTGGTCTGCTTAATTCAGACACTCTGTTCATCACCACCCCCTTTTCTGAATCGTTTTTGGCCACTATAGGTGTGGCAGGGTATACTCAGACATGAGTCCCTTGCTCACTGCTCCATCAGGATTCAAGCAAGCCGGGCCGACGAGGCTGAAATGCCAGAAACCGGTCCCCGGTAGCTTGTATCCTTTCTGGTGAAGAATTGGCTTGGTAGTTTGGTCTGCCCTGTTCCCATGATGCACTGGGCCAGGGACAGACTAATTTGCATATAGCCAGGTTCTGAGCTGGGATGGGGCAGTGAGCTAAATAACGGTGATGGATCAAGCCCTGATCTTTGGACTGGGTAAGAGTGGTCTGCTTAATTCAGACACTCTGTTCATCACCACCCCCTTTTCTGAATCGTTTTTGGCCACTATAGGTGTGGCAGGGTATACTCAGACATGAGTCCCTTGCTCACTGCTCCATCAGGATTCAAGCAAGCCGGGCCGACGAGGCTGAAATGCCAGAAACCGGTCCCCGGTAGCTTGTATCCTTTCTGGTGAAGAATTGGCTTGGTAGTTTGGTCTGCCCTGTTCCCATGATGCACTGGGCCAGGGACAGACTAATTTGCATATAGCCAGGTTCTGAGCTGGGATGGGGCAGTGAGCTAAATAACGGTGATGGATCAAGCCCTGATCTTTGGACTGGGTAAGAGTGGTCTGCTTAATTCAGACACTCTGTTCATCACCACCCCCTTTTCTGAATCGTTTTTGGCCACTATAGGTGTGGCAGGGTATACTCAGACATGAGTCCCTTGCTCACTGCTCCATCAGGATTCAAGCAAGCCGGGCCGACGAGGCTGAAATGCCAGAAACCGGTCCCCGGTAGCTTGTATCCTTTCTGGAGAAGAATTGGCTTGGTAGTTTGGTCTGCCCTGTTCCCATGATGCACTGGGCCAGGGACAGACTAATTTGCATATAGCCAGGTTCTGAGCTGGGATGGGGCAGTGAGCTAAATACCGGTGATGGATCAAGCCCTGATCTTTGGACTGGGTAAGAGTGGTCTGCTTAATTCAGACACTCTGTTCATCACCACCCCCTTTTCTGAATCGTTTTTGGCCACTATAGGTGTGGCAGGGTATACTCAGACATGAGTCCCTTGCTCACTGCTCCATCAGGATTCAAGCAAGCCGGGCCGACGAGGCTGAAATGCCAGAAACCGGTCCCCGGTAGCTTGTATCCTTTCTGGTGAAGAATTGGCTTGGTAGTTTGGTCTGCCCTGTTCCCATGATGCACTGGGCCAGGGACAGACTAATTTGCATATAGCCAGGTTCTGAGCTGGGATGGGGCAGTGAGCTAAATAACGGTGATGGATCAAGACCTGATCTTTGGACTGGGTAAGAGTGGTCTGCTTAATTCAGACACTCTGTTCATCACCACCCCCTTTTCTGAATCGTTTTTGGCCACTATAGGTGTGGCAGGGTATACTCAGACATGAGTCCCTTGCTCACTGCTCCATCAGGATTCAAGCAAGCCGGGCCGACGAGGCTGAAATGCCAGAAACCGGTCCCCGGTAGCTTGTATCCTTTCTGGTGAAGAATTGGCTTGGTAGTTTGGTCTGCCCTGTTCCCATGATGCACTGGGCCAGGGACAGACTAATTTGCATATAGCCAGGTTCTGAGCTGGGATGGGGCAGTGAGCTAAATAACGGTGATGGATCAAGCCCTGATCTTTGGACTGGGTAAGAGTGGTCTGCTTAATTCAGACACTCTGTTCATCACCACCCCCTTTTCTGAATCGTTTTTGGCCACTATAGGTGTGGCAGGGTATACTCAGACATGAGTCCCTTGCTCACTGCTCCATCAGGATTCAAGCAAGCCGGGCCGACGAGGCTGAAATGCCAGAAACCGGTCCCCGGTAGCTTGTATCCTTTCTGGTGAAGAATTGGCTTGGTAGTTTGGTCTGCCCTGTTCCCATGATGCACTGGGCCAGGGACAGACTAATTTGCATATAGCCAGGTTCTGAGCTGGGATGGGGCAGTGAGCTAAATAACGGTGATGGATCAAGCCCTGATCTTTGGACTGGGTAAGAGTGGTCTGCTTAATTCAGACACTCTGTTCATCACCACCCCCTTTTCTGAATCGTTTTTGGCCACTATAGGTGTGGCAGGGTATACTCAGACATGAGTCCCTTGCTCACTGCTCCATCAGGATTCAAGCAAGCCGGGCCGACGAGGCTGAAATGCCAGAAACCGGTCCCCGGTAGCTTGTATCCTTTCTGGTGAAGAATTGGCTTGGTAGTTTGGTCTGCCCTGTTCCCATGATGCACTGGGCCAGGGACAGACTAATTTGCATATAGCCAGGTTCTGAGCTGGGATGGGGCAGTGAGCTAAATAACGGTGATGGATCAAGCCCTGATCTTTGGACTGGGTAAGAGTGGTCTGCTTAATTCAGACACTCTGTTCATCACCACCCCCTTTTCTGAATCGTTTTTGGCCACTATAGGTGTGGCAGGGTATACTCAGACATGAGTCCCTTGCTCACTGCTCCATCAGGATTCAAGCAAGCCGGGCCGACGAGGCTGAAATGCCAGAAACCGGTCCCCGGTAGCTTGTATCCTTTCTGGTGAAGAATTGGCTTGGTAGTTTGGTCTGCCCTGTTCCCATGATGCACTGGGCCAGGGACAGACTAATTTGCATATAGCCAGGTTCTGAGCTGGGATGGGGCAGTGAGCTAAATAACGGTGATGGATCAAGCCCTGATCTTTGTACTGGGTAAGAGTGGTCTGCTTAATTCAGACACTCTGTTCATCACCACCCCCTTTTCTGAATCGTTTTTGGCCACTATAGGTGTGGCAGGGTATACTCAGACATGAGTCCCTTGCTCACTGCTCCATCAGGATTCAAGCAAGCCGGGCCGACGAGGCTGAAATGCCAGAAACCGGTCCCCGGTAGCTTGTATCCTTTCTGGTGAAGAATTGGCTTGGTAGTTTGGTCTGCCCTGTTCCCATGATGCACTGGGCCAGGGACAGACTAATTTGCATATAGCCAGGTTCTGAGCTGGGATGGGGCAGTGAGCTAAATAACGGTGATGGATCAAGCCCTGATCTTTGGACTGGGTAAGAGTGGTCTGCTTAATTCAGACACTCTGTTCATCACCACCCCCTTTTCTGAATCGTTTTTGGCCACTATAGGTGTGGCAGGGTATACTCAGACATGAGTCCCTTGCTCACTGCTCCATCAGGATTCAAGCAAGCCGGGCCGACGAGGCTGAAATGCCAGAAACCGGTCCCCGGTAGCTTGTATCCTTTCTGGTGAAGAATTGGGTTGGTAGTTTGGTCTGCCCTGTTCCCATGATGCACTGGGCCAGGGACAGACTAATTTGCATATAGCCAGGTTCTGAGCTGGGATGGGGCAGTGAGCTAAATAACGGTGATGGATCAAGCCCTGATCTTTGGACTGGGTAAGAGTGGTCTGCTTAATTCAGACACTCTGTTCATCACCACCCCCTTTTCTGAATCGTTTTTGGCCACTATAGGTGTGGCAGGGTATACTCAGACATGAGTCCCTTGCTCACTGCTCCATCAGGATTCAAGCAAGCCGGGCCGACGAGGCTGAAATGCCAGAAACCGGTCCCCGGTAGCTTGTATCCTTTCTGGTGAAGAATTGGCTTGGTAGTTTGGTCTGCCCTGTTCCCATGATGCACTGGGCCAGGGACAGACTAATTTGCATATAGCCAGGTTCTGAGCTGGGATGGGGCAGTGAGCTAAATAACGGTGATGGATCAAGCCCTGATCTTTGGACTGGGTAAGAGTGGTCTGCTTAATTCAGACACTCTGTTCATCACCACCCCCTTTTCTGAATCGTTTTTGGCCACTATAGGTGTGGCAGGGTATACTCAGACATGAGTCCCTTGCTCACTGCTCCATCAGGATTCAAGCAAGCCGGGCCGACGAGGCTGAAATGCCAGAAACCGGTCCCCGGTAGCTTGTATCCTTTCTGGTGAAGAATTGGCTTGGTAGTTTGGTCTGCCCTGTTCCCATGATGCACTGGGCCAGGGACAGACTAATTTGCATATAGCCAGGTTCTGAGCTGGGATGGGGCAGTGAGCTAAATAACGGTGATGGATCAAGCCCTGATCTTTGGACTGGGTAAGAGTGGTCTGCTTAATTCAGACACTCTGTTCATCACCACCCCCTTTTCTGAATCGTTTTTGGCCACTATAGGTGTGGCAGGGTATACTCAGACATGAGTCCCTTGCTCACTGCTCCATCAGGATTCAAGCAAGCCGGGCCGACGAGGCTGAAATGCCAGAAACCGGTCCCCGGTAGCTTGTATCCTTTCTGGTGAAGAATTGGCTTGGTAGTTTGGTCTGCCCTGTTCCCATGATGCACTGGGCCAGGGACAGACTAATTTGCATATAGCCAGGTTCTGAGCTGGGATGGGGCAGTGAGCTAAATAACGGTGATGGATCAAGCCCTGATCTTTGGACTGGGTAAGAGTGGTCTGCTTAATTCAGACACTCTGTTCATCACCACCCCCTTTTCTGAATCGTTTTTGGCCACTATAGGTGTGGCAGGGTATACTCAGACATGAGTCCCTTGCTCACTGCTCCATCAGGATTCAAGCAAGCCGGGCCGACGAGGCTGAAATGCCAGAAACCGGTCCCCGGTAGCTTGTATCCTTTCTGGTGAAGAATTGGCTTGGTAGTTTGGTCTGCCCTGTTCCCATGATGCACTGGGCCAGGGACAGACTAATTTGCATATAGCCAGGTTCTGAGCTGGGATGGGGCAGTGAGCTAAATAACGGTGATGGATCAAGCCCTGATCTTTGGACTGGGTAAGAGTGGTCTGCTTATTTCAGACACTCTGTTCATCACCACCCCCTTTTCTGAATCGTTTTTTGCCACTATAGGTGTGGCAGGGTATACTCAGACATGAGTCCCTTGCTCACTGCTCCATCAGGATTCAAGCAAGCCGGGCCGACGAGGCTGAAATGCCAGAAACCGGTCCCCGGTAGCTTGTATCCTTTCTGGTGAAGAATTGGCTTGGTAGTTTGGTCTGCCCTGTTCCCATGATGCACTGGGCCAGGGACAGACTAATTTGCATATAGCCAGGTTCTGAGCTGGGATGGGGCAGTGAGCTAAATAACGGTGATGGATCAAGCCCTGATCTTTGGACTGGGTAAGAGTGGTCTGCTTAATTCAGACACTCTGTTCATCACCACCCCCTTTTCTGAATCGTTTTTGGCCACTATAGGTGTGGCAGGGTATACTCAGACATGAGTCCCTTGCTCACTGCTCCATCAGGATTCAAGCAAGCCGGGCCGACGAGGCTGAAATGCCAGAAACCGGTCCCCGGTAGCTTGTATCCTTTCTGGTGAAGAATTGGCTTGGTAGTTTGGTCTGCCCTGTTCCCATGATGCACTGGGCCAGGGACAGACTAATTTGCATATAGCCAGGTTCTGAGCTGGGATGGGGCAGTGAGCTAAATAACGGTGATGGATCAAGCCCTGATCTTTGGACTGGGTAAGAGTGGTCTGCTTAATTCAGACACTCTGTTCATCACCACCCCCTTTTCTGAATCGTTTTTGGCCACTATAGGTGTGGCAGGGTATACTCAGACATGAGTCCCTTGCTCACTGCTCCATCAGGATTCAAGCAAGCCGGGCCGACGAGGCTGAAATGCCAGAAACCGGTCCCCGGTAGCTTGTATCCTTTCTGGTGAAGAATTGGCTTGGTAGTTTGGTCTGCCCTGTTCCCATGATGCACTGGGCCAGGGACAAACTAATTTGCATATAGCCAGGTTCTGAGCTGGGATGGGGCAGTGAGCTAAATAACGGTGATGGATCAAGCCCTGATCTTTGGACTGGGTAAGAGTGGTCTGCTTAATTCAGACACTCTGTTCATCACCACCCCCTTTTCTGAATCGTTTTTGGCCACTATAGGTGTGGCAGGGTATACTCAGACATGAGTCCCTTGCTCACTGCTCCATCAGGATTCAAGCAAGCCGGGCCGACGAGGCTGAAATGCCAGAAACCGGTCCCCGGTAGCTTGTATCCTTTCTGGTGAAGAATTGGCTTGGTAGTTTGGTCTGCCCTGTTCCCATGATGCACTGGGCCAGGGACAGACTAATTTGCATATAGCCAGGTTCTGAGCTGGGATGGGGCAGTGAGCTAAATAACGGTGATGGATCAAGCCCTGATCTTTGGACTGGGTAAGAGTGGTCTGCTTAATTCAGACACTCTGTTCATCACCACCCCCTTTTCTGAATCGTTTTTGGCCACTATAGGTGTGGCAGGGTATACTCAGACATGAGTCCCTTGCTCACTGCTCCATCAGGATTCAAGCAAGCCGGGCCGACGAGGCTGAAATGCCAGAAACCGGTCCCCGGTAGCTTGTATCCTTTCTGGTGAAGAATTGGCTTGGTAGTTTGGTCTGCCCTGTTCCCATGATGCACTGGGCCAGGGACAGACTAATTTGCATATAGCCAGGTTCTGAGCTGGGATGGGGCAGTGAGCTAAATAACGGTGATGGATCAAGCCCTGATCTTTGGACTGGGTAAGAGTGGTCTGCTTAATTCAGACACTCTGTTCATCACCACCCCCTTTTCTGAATCGTTCACCAGAGAGAGGCAGGTTTTCTATTTCCACTGATCTAACAGTAGAACGGGTAGCACCAGTGTCCACAAGAAAAGTGATTTCTACATCATTCACTTTGCCATTTACAAATGGACCAGACTGGTCAACCTCAAGAGTGGCTCCAAGCACACACTCTTCCCCCTCTCTCAGGCACCGCCATAAATAATCCTCAGAATCACTCCAACTATTTTCTGTCATCAAAAATTGTCGAGAAACATTTGGCACATTCACTCTTTGTGTTCTGATTACCTGATCACCACCGCTGAATCCTGTTTCCGAATTATACCTCTGACCACTCATACAATTCGGAAGAGGAGGCTGTGGAATTTGACTTTGCTGATTCGCTAACTGTCGCTGTAGCTGTTGCTGAAGATTCAACTCATTTAATTGTCGCTGTAGCTGTTGCTGCAGATTTGCATCATTCTGCATCTGTGGATTTAATGATGCATTTTTAAAATTTCTGGGCGGATTTTTACACTCACGCTTCCAGTGTCCAATTTCACCGCAATTAAAACAAGGCAATTTTTGTTTCAGTTCTTCAATATTAACATTAAATTTCGGTTTATTAAAATTGCCCTTAAACTTTCCCTGACCCTGATTCTGGTTATGATTTACATTTTTATTCTCCAAATTTGCAATCTGCTGTTCAGCTACTTTTACCTGTGCCCGCATTGCCTTTTCCTTAAGTTTTTTCTGTCTAGCGTCTATCTCATCACTACAATATTTTGCCTTTCTCAATACATCGTCAACTGAGAGTGATTGCCAGCCAACAATCCCGTTTCTAATCATCTCTCCAATTTCAGGTCTCAGGCCATAAACAAATCTGTATATAAAGTGGCTTATGTCCTTTTCACTTAATTTTTCATAGCCACTGTACTGTTTAAAAAACAACAGTAGTCTTTCATAGAATGAATGCACTGACTCTTTTGGCTCCTGGTTTGTTCTGTCAATTTTAACCCAATCAACTTCTTTTGGGGGAATCTTGTTTTTTAACCAGTAAATTACTTTATCATACAGACCCATGATTTCCGATGATGGAGCACCTGTTACTGTATCTCGAGCACGTTCTACCTTTGGCCAACTTACAGAAACTTTACATTCTGTCCAAAGATCTGACGAGACAACAATGTCAAAGAATCCATCCAGATCAATCCACAGAACTTTCGAGACTTTTATAAACCTGTCTACCTGTCGATACCATTCCACTGGCTTTTCTCTCAATCGTGGTAAATCATTTGTGAATAACAGAATGTCCTGTCTAGACCAAGGAACATGCACATAACCACCTCCTGCTATTTCTCTCATTGGGTACTGATTAGTCAACATACTCCTTTCTCTCCTTTCCTCCTCTCTCTTTTTTGTCCACTTCACTCTCCATTTGCTTAAATCACCCAACTTTTTGATGTACACAATCAAATCTTTTATATGCATAATTCTTCCCATCGCATTAAAATTCCCTATATCTTTTTCAGTAAAATCTAATCTATAATGTTTTGTCAAATTTTTCTGTTTGCTTAAATCAATTTCTAATTCTGTAGCCAATTCTTCTAACTGTTCATATTTGTTCTTCGTTTTCCATTGTATACTTTTGCAAATGAATAACAATTCATCATCTTGATAATGCTTTAAACTGTCAGGACCAATTGTGCCAATGATTAATTCTTCCAAATCTGCTTTAAGTTTTGCGACATCAAGCTTTGAGCTTGAATCTGTTTTCTCAACACTCTTTTCTGGAGATTCAGTATCTGATTCTGCACCCATTGGTGTTCTGCATAATGAACCTGGATTAAAAGTTAAATCTGGCATCATTGTTTTCTCTCGATGTATTTCAGTTAATTCTGAGTAAAATTTTTCAGCCACTTTCTGAATTTTTGCATTTAAGGGTATCGTCAAACCTGGATGTTTAATTTCTCCCTGATCAAAAAAAGGCTGAACAGGACCAATTGTTACTAGAACTGTTACTGCTTCCATTCCTCTTGTTAATTGCCGAATTAATTCTTCTTTTGATCGTAAATATTCTGAAGTATTTGGAACTTCTTCATCTCTCCCAGTACCCATTAGACCTCTGGAAGGAGTCTCATTTCTTGAAACTGGAGTTTCAGGAAAATTTCTACTTTCACCATATACACTAGAATTAGTTCTCGTTTCTAATCTTTCAGGAGTTTCTGTACTATTCGGGTAAAATCTGGGTGATTCCTCATTAAGTGGAGGTGCACTCGGGGTGGTTCCTGTAGAAACCATCGGGGTAGACCATGAACAAGCTGGTTTTAAAGGAGTCTGTCTTTTATTTGTAAGGTATATTTCTTCTAAAACTGGATCATCTAAATCACTTTCTTCAATGTTATTTTTCTTTTGGGTATTCTTTTGACCTGGTATTTCAGTAATCAATACTCTCAATGGGTAGAGACCATCACACATGTCCGCCTGTCTCCATCGACGCATTCTATCCTCATGGGTTTCTCTTTTAAAATTTGATTTTGGAGGTCTCATTATACCACTTGCCTCCCGTTGAAGTTCAAACATCTCATCCTCCCATTCAACTAAAGCCTCAAATTGTGTTGGTCTAGGCTTCGGTACAAGAGCCGTCATTTTTTCTCTCAAATTTTTCAAAATTCTCATATTAAATGAGCCATCCTCTGGCCATGCTAAAACACCATCATTCTTGGTATAATCCATCCAATTATCCATCCAAAGGCAAGTATGATAACCATATTCACCTTCCATGTAGGCTGCAGGTGTTCTATACTTATGAAGTAATTTTCCACCTCGCGTCTCAATTTTCTTATGGGGCGAAAGAAATTTTTTTAATTTCTGAAGCCATGTAAGCTTTTTCTCCTCCTTTTTATAATAATAACTCATATTTTAATCAAATCCGTTTAATTTAAAATGATCGTAAATGTTTCCTGGTTGTTCCGCAAAACCAGCCAATCCGTGCGCGAAACACACCAACAAGCCAATTAGGTTAAGCTACGTCACCACCTTGCTCAACCAATAGAATTGTCGCTTCCTAGAATAGCCAATCAGCTAACAGCTCGTCAGAATCACGTGAGCCAATCAGTGCACTAGCTGTGACGTATGTTAGCCAATCACAGCGCAGACCCCATGACGTACACAGCTGCTGCAGCTTCTCGTGTCTCACTCCTAGCGCTCACCCCTCCTTCACAAAATATTTTCACAGCGCCATTTTAAGAAAACTTTTTCAATGAATTTCAATTATTAACGACAAATAAACAAACCATTTGTCTGTTTTGCTAAAATAAGATGATAGTTTATACAACCATTCAAGTATTCTTTACGTGGAATAGACGACGCTATTCTCACAGAATATACAATCGTTGATAAAGTAAACTTTTACTCTACCCTTCTAACAAGTAATATCGAACTCGTTTCCCTCTGAATGCACATAAAGTAGCAATTCAAAGTTTGACTCAGACGAATTTACAAAATCATTTACGCACTTTCAAACAGAAAATTCCCTAACCATACATACATTAAATCTTGGTAGGACTTTAACCAACCATAGAAATCCACATTCACCAGTAAGAATAGACGACGCTTCCTTACCCTTCACACAAGCTCGGATAAAATTCTACTACTCTTTTCACAGTGAGTTTTAAAACAGGCTCTAAGTCCCTATACTCAAAGGTTACGATTTCATAGAAAATCCTCACTATACATACTACCTAGCACACCTAAAATCCCTAAATTTGTGCTGTACGTCCACAACACTAGTGATAATAATAGCACTATTTTGAAACAGAACAAATGCACTGCGCAACTTCACTTTGTCACACCACTCATATGCCGGCACAACTAGGATTTTTCACAATGCAGGAAAAACCTTTCAACTACATGTAACAAGTGAACAAACTCAACATAAGTTAAACATTGATCCTATGTAATTACTATGTAGCATGTCAGTTACCATAGCAACCGTAACTCTGCTACCAGAGAATTGATCCAGCGCTCCTATGGAAAATATGTCATAGCAACACTACCTAACTCCACAATACTCACCATTAATCATAAATCTCTCACAAGGCCCATAAACTAACATGATATATTTTGAGCAACTGAATCATGTGACCTAATTAATAAAACCTATTCACAAATTATATACACATTTATATACAACTGCAGTATAATGATTTCACCATGGTTTTTGTAAAGCTTTGCATTTAATTAAGTCACTTAGGCTAATGAATCTGCTGATGATAACATGACTCTGAAATAACAAGACCAGCTTGTCTTTTCAAAAATCTTATTTATTAACTATTTATTCGAGGAAAGTGCATTTATTAGAATCTTTTATTCGAGCAGCATTATTTGAAGAATAGCAAATTGAACCAATAGTTTAAGCAAAATCAATTAGCATGATTTAATAATGAATAAATAGTTTCCATCACCTAAGCCCTAACTTCTCTGTCTAAAACTCACTTCAACTAAGGAATAAAAGTAAAGTCATTTAGACCTATTGATCCTTACGTGCTCCAAAGAAAGTCCGTCAGCACGTCACGCCTAACTGGAATCAGGAGAAGATGAGCAGCAAGAGCGCCCTCCCTCCCATTGGGACAGTTTTTATACCTTTCTAACTAACTAAAGTATCATTATCGGACATTTTTTCTGTCAATCCAAAGTTTTGATTGGTTGAGCCATGTCAGTCCACTGTCAGGTCACGCACTCCTGACCAAGTCCGTGGCCTCATCATAGCCCTTATTGTTCTTAGCTTCACCATCCTCTTTGCTTCCTCAAAAAGATACTTTTGACGGGGAGAAACATTTACTTCCTAATCTTGGCAGGCCATTCAACGTCCTGTCCTTGGAAATGTCACCAAAAAAACATTCAACTCGACCAGGATTTCTTTTGCAGTAAACGTTGTCAGCTCAGCAATATTTTCTGCGCATGCGTGAAAGTTTCACTCTGGTCAAGTCTCGAAGGCTGCAGTACTGGCAGCCATTTTCTTTAGGCCCACTCGCAAAACTAATGCATAAACAAACACAAAACACCGATTAATGTGAGAAATAAAGTTCGTTTTGTTACTCGCCCACCTTTGCTAATTATTAACCCATTAATCTATGTTACCTAGCAGAAGCAGATGAAGCAACAAACAGATTTGTGCAATATAAAGACGAAAAGACAAAACATGAGCACACAGAAATAAGCACATGCCATTATTTAAAATAGCCGCATTTAATTCTGACAAAACAATAGACAAGATCAGTTTATTATTTTACACAAACATGCTTTTGCAACATAAAGCACATATATGAGCACATATATTAGTTTCCCGCGTGTAAGGATTTGCAATTTTACTCTAGGTTGGTTAGTAAATTTCACACCATTCACGTTTAGTATAATAAAATGGCTTTGCGAGTTGAAATAAATATATTTCCAAATCTCGCTCCATCACCTGTATCGGGATCGCCCTGTAACTCCTCCTGCAACAAGAAAACAAACATTAATACAGTCCCCCTCCCCCCTTTTTCAGCGGGTGAGCGGTGGGGAGGGGAGATGACAAAGGGGGATCTAAGGGACCTGGGCGGGGAGGGGGACTGGCTACAGCCGGTGCGGCTGAATGGGCCTGGTAGCAGCCAAGGATGCGACCTGGCGGGAGAGGGGGCAGCAGGCAAAGAGAGCGCGTGGGAGGAGGGGCCACCTCTATATACCCATAGCCCGCCCCCCTACCCTGTCCCTCGTGCCCCCCCCAGGATGGGCTGGCTGTCTGCTGTCCTCTGCGATACTACGGGGCCTGCCCTCCTATAGGGTCCCCTGCAGGGACCACGGGCGTCCTGCGTAGTATCTCCATCGGTACACCGCCGCCCACAGCCCCACAATATTCCACAATAATACACAGACACAATGATATTGGAAAGATGAAGCTGCAGGTTTATTTGATATACAAATAAAAGGTGGGTTATCTTACAGGCGATCCTGTCCGCTCCGCAACCCCTTGTTGCAGGGCACCTGAAGTTCAGCCAAGAGAAACACCAGCGGCCATAGCCCGGTGTTGTACCTGGGAGGAGATCTACTCCTCCCACCGGTGAACCTATCGTCCACCAACTCCGCCCTCTGAACAAGGGAGAGTGACTCACACCTTCCCCAGCTGGGCGGAGCCTATAAGGCAAGCCCCCGGTTGTTCAGGTTTACAACCGCCCTAAGGACTAAGGGGGCGCTGTCGTACTCCAAGTTCCCAAGAAGGACCCCTTGGAGCATGTATGACTTGTGCACGGTGCGCTTAGCACTGGAGGCTTCAGGTCTCGTTCCTGCACCTTTCCTGTATTGGGATCGTCCTGTAACTCCTCCACAGCACTGGGTGTGGCCTCCGCTGCACCCAGAGCCCCCACCACTTAGCTCTCTGGATCTCTTCCTATTTGCACCGGCTGTCTCTAGAGCTTCACCCAGGTCTAGCAAGAATAATGCCATGCCTACCTTGGGACCAGTGCATCCCGTCAGTTTCCCAGCATTCAACGGATTTCGCATGCAGCAGGCCGTGCCTTAAGAATCTCTACCCACGCATCTCTTGGTGAGAATGGCTATCCCTGTCCTTGCGAAACCAAGATTGTTCATTCCTGAGTGCCCGTGTTGCCAAACACTCCTACATCCATCGTTAAGGCCCAGGTATGCTCTGACCCCAAGTTCCCCTCAGAGTCTAGCACCCTGCCCCCCTAAATGTCTGGCAGCCCGCTATTTCCCGTGTCTTGGATAGGGACTGGAGTGTTTGTCCGTCCTGGATGGACCCAATTCTGGTGCATGCCTGCCACCTGTCCTGGATGTCGCGAGGATCCCACTCTCGCTAGTGCGAGCAGACTAGTCTGACTCCCTCGGCACCCCTTCGTCTACCCTGCCGTAACTAAACCTATTATGTCTCACACGTCGCCCCGTTGGGGCGCTCGTTGTACCCAGGTGGCTGAAGCAATTGCCCTAACCAAGAGCCTATACCATGTTGGGCAGCTATGGGACACTACTATTTATCCCCTACGTCCTTCCCTACCTAAAATTATTGTCTAAGCTCTCCTTCTCGATACAGACTAACCCCCACTTAAAAACTGCCTCAGGTCAACGATTGTGGACCAGAAATTAATATAAATAATTCTCTTCATTCTGAAAACTATACTTCTTCTGTACAGTTTCTAGCTGATGTTGAATTGCTGATAAGGTGGTGCGAGGTAGTATATGGACTAGGATGTTAATACACTAGATACGCCAGGTGGAGACCTGTTTTGAAATACTTCAAAGAGTTGTCAAAGTGCTTTAAAGTTTACTGAATTTATTTTATACCACTTAAGTATGTTTTGCAGCATATAATGTTCCCATGTGCATGTTTGTCTAGTTAAATAACTAAAAGGGACATGCTGTACCAGATTTAATAATGTAATTATTAACTATGGGCCCGATTCACAGAACCAGCTTAAGACAAAATCCTAAAATTACTACTTTTGGTATTCACAGAAGTTAAGATTTTGTCTTAAGTTTGTCTGATGATTTACGATTTCGCTATGAAAGTGGCATAAATAAAACAGGTAATATTCTATGTACCGAACCCCGCTTTTACTCCTTCAAAAGGGAAGGTCTTCCAGCTAGATTGCCGACTTTGGAGCGGGGACCAAGGACCGAACCTCAGGGTCGCGTCCACCTCCTGTGATTCAGGGCAAATCACTCAATCTCCTCGTGCCTTCCATAAATGTAATGTATCCATGTGTAACGTAACTGGTGCCCATGTAGGGTCTCGCATACTTTTGGGTCATGTTTGCGCTATATAAATCTGCAAGAATATAATAATATAAAGTGTTATTTTAAATGTATATAGATACATGATATGATTACCTGATGACGCCAAGGACAAGTGTTCAGTCTTGGACTTTCCTTTGGCAACCTGTTTTTAGGATTGTTGGTTAAATTGGGTCAACTGAAGTAAATCAAGACTACAACCCCCATAATGCACGTTTTTTTCCTTCCTTCCGCTTTCCTACGGTCCTTCCTCTGCAGAAGTGAGGTAAACACTCCCTGCCAGTAAACACATGTTGGGTTCATAACATGCATTTAGAACGTTTTCTGCGATGTCTCCCCCTTGCATATTACTCCTAAACGCCCCGAATATGGTGAGACCCTCATTGGCCTGGGCAATTCCCAGTGCTGGCTCTGCTATCCCTGACGTCCTGCACCGCCCGCCCCGGGTGCGGACACCGAGAGAATTGATCCCGGACCGGGGGTAAGGGAACCCGCACCCAGCCTGGCCGGTCCCTAAACCGCTTGGGGAAAGCGGAGAGTCTGCGAGCTTCTGCAGAACTGCTAGTTTTGTCATTGCCTTGCCCTTCTGCCCATGTTTCCCCAGTGCCTGTTTTGGAACTCTCACTTCCAATAACTCCTTCTAACTGCAGAGATCTAATCTGATGTACTAGGTGAAACGCTTAAGCGTGTTAGAGCAATATACTTTTTTGACTTCTGAGACACTTTACTACATTAGAGCATGCACTTTGTTGCCTGATTTGCATGCCAAATATTTTCAAGACTTCGCACGTGCTCGAGCTATTAGCCAACATGGAAGAGGAAAAGGGAAGTGGGGGTGAATCCCTGCCTTCCTAATGGTAAATCAAGTAGTAGAGTCTTTGTCTGATACACCCCGAGAGGTGTAACATGTGCTTGTTAGGTCTTTAATTGGTATTGAAAACTGTGTGGCCGCACATAAGCTGGGATGGAAAACTGGGTGGTCTCCAAAAGTGGTGTGGCCTCCCATAAGCTGTAATTCTGAGCTTAGCAAAGTGTGCCGCCTATCTGATATTCTGCTGTCTATGTCACTGCATCCAGATATCTAATACAACAAGTAGCATTACACCTACAACTAGTCAGGGCTATTGGACTTATCGTGGTTTTTTGCTGCATAATACAAATAGGCAACAACCATTGCGTCGTTGGTATAATATTTCGAATGCTTCAGGTCTTAAACGGTAAGCCCGAACAAACTCTAACGGGTCTTGTTGACTTAAATCAGAGGCAGAGAAGGGTGGCACTGCTGCAGAGTTAAGATTTAGACATTATATCCTAATTTTGTAATAAATAATAAGTGTTGCGTTCTCATCTAGCATGGTCCTGCGACCAGCTTGCTATCGATGGACTCGACACTAACACGTGTATTTGTTGTTTCTTCCAACATGCAAAATTGAGACACTGGGAGGTTGATGACACCGTGCATTTTGGAGTCAAAACCAGGGTCAGTGGCGTGAGGGTACTGCGACGAGGTGTGCTTAGGGGACCCCTCCACAATTTTGCCCCATGGTCCACAAGAGCCTGATTCAGCTGTCCTTGTGTGGCGGGACAAACCACCGTCTATCACCCTTATGCGATGCTTGGTTTAAGGGGAGGGTTTGCAGCAATGCAAGATTTGCTGCCACAGGGGCAATTCATTCACCAGGGCCTCTTATCCAAGCGCACCCCTTCCCTTACTTTAATGTCACCCCAACCATTTAAAGAGGCCTATTTTTGGGTATCAATATCCTTTCGGGATAACAGGTGGCTACATCCCTGTTGAATGGCTTCGACATGGGCGCCTCTAACACGCTACCCTTTATGTGGCCTTTGCTTCGTGACCACCAAGACTTCAGCCTATGTCCTTCTGAGCTGGTTTGTACTCAGATAGTAAGAGACTGTTTTTTACAATCTGGCTTATGCCTCGGGCCAAACCACTCTTTGCTTTTCCACAAATTGTGCCACACGTGTGCTAGTTTCCTCTCACAATGACTGTGCCAAGAGGGTATACATTGACACTCCCAAGTAGTTCACCGTTCAGTGCATGGAAAATGGGGCTGCTTCTATGATTTGACACTAATTTGGCTCCTCTGTTTTTCTGCATGGTTTGCCAAACAGCAAAATAATAACTCTAAAGGCCTTAAACAGGATACATTGGATTTATCTATGAAATGGGTGTTATTATTTTTTAATTCAGAAACTGACCTTCAACATCCCGCCAAGCGGTCTGCAAAAGAGTGGCCACCCCAATCTAAGTTGTATCGGGCACTATCTCTAGTTCTGAACTTTTCACCCACAAACCTTTGTTTTCAGGTTACTGTAATGAGTTCTGAAAACGAGTGGCGACCCCAATCTAAGCTGTATCGGGCACTATCTCTAGTTCTGAACTTTTCACCCACAAACCTTTGTTTTCAGGTTACTGTAATGAGTTCTGCAAAAGAGTGGCGACCCCAATCTAAGTTGTATCGGGCACTATCTCTAGTTCTGAACTTTTCACCCACAAACCTTTGTTTTCAGGGTACTATAATGAGTTCAATGGCAGAATATTAAGACTACTACACCCAGGATGCATTATGTTATCAAACGAAAATCCAGGACTGACAAAAACAGTGTATGTCATGACCTTGAGGGAGGTGGTCTCCGATCTGCATCCATTGTTCACCTTGAAATGAAAATGCCAAGATTCCTCCCAGAAACGCTAGGAGGCTGCCATTTTTTCTTTATTACGCGTAAATAAGTTAAACTGGTAAAGTGATATATATTTATTCCAGTATGCCACTACTTAATGCCATGAAGCTACTGGAAATAGGAGCTAAATAAAACAATTGCAGCATCGGATACCGGAACAAACATCTAATCACAGAAGATGTTGCTCGGTTGCCTGGCTCAAGCGTCATTTATTGGATCCTTATGTTTACGTCTCAGAGCAGTAGTCCTCTTTCTATTGCAATGCATCTCCGGGTTTAGAAACGGACCCTTAAAAAAGGACTACCTTCTGAAACTGTTCAGCCGGGTTTATGGAGGCCATGTTGGAACGGGTATCGTGACACTCTCCAGTTACCTACCGAACGCTTAGTTAACATCTAGGATTGAACATCATCCTTCATACTTCACTTTGAATACATGTACTAAACGCAGTCAAATCCACTCGAAATAATGCTGCTTTCACTTCACATGGAAGGTGATAACAAAGATCTGGCTATCGAGGGTGGGCCTAGGTTCGGGTAACAACAAGTGCGTGGTGTGAGGCTGGGGGGGGTTTCAATCGGGCCGCGTTAACGTTGTAAATCGGGCAGGCTGGAATTGGGCAAATGCTTGTGGCGCGTAAGGGGGCCCGCGATCAGCGCAGTTCTCGCCCTCGTGGCCCGCGCGCCAGCGTTTTAGAATGGCGGCCGTTGTTGTTTATTTACGATGCTTTGAAATCAACTAGTGGCACTTCCCCGAAACTGAGCCTTTCTGTCTTCCTAGCTGTCTCGGTTGCTAGGAGCCCAATCTTTGACCAACGTGCGTGAGGACAGTACTACTTCGGCTATTTCTGATATCTTCGCCTCTCAACCTCTGTTTTCTCCCTTCCATTCTCTTTTTTTCTGTGTCTTTATAATTCTCTCTCTCTCTTTCTGTCACTCACTGCCTCCCTTTCTGTCTGTGTATTGTCCTTTCTCTCTTAGAGCATCACAAGAAAGATTTCCTTTCTTTTTTCTTTCCTCTAGCTGTAGGATGGGCCAGAGTAGTTCTGAAGTCGTATTACAGAAAGTGCCCCGGGGCAAGGGTAAGGTGGGGGCAACGGGCATGTGTGTCTGCTTTGTGCCCCCACGAGGCACTTTATTATTACAGAAGCGGCCACAAAGACTTATTCGGCCCCTTCTGTAATACAGATAACACAGGTGCACATGTAACACCAGTGCTATTGCAAGAGGGCGTTCCCTAATTTTCATAGGGAGTGTGGCTCCATGTAACTGAGTGAATCACTTTACCTCTGCCCCCACACTGTATTTTGGATGGGGACACAAAGGCAAAGAAGCTGTCAGGAGGTGCACTGAAAGTTCACCACAAAAAGATGGCACACTGCTCAGTGTGCATCCTGATGGTAGCCCTCTGGAGAAGGGAAAGGGATCCCATGTTACCCCCAGACATCCCCTTGCAGGCGGATGAAGTCACTTACTGCACCTTCCTGCAAGGTGCTCTCTCTCCTCTCATCATAGTGCAGGTGGGTTGCCAGTTGTTCTGTACTTACTTGAATATGCTGCCATCAGCGCATCACTATTTTGCGGCTGCCCCAGGCATCGCATTCCCTGTAATAAGGATGCACTTTCCCTTTCTGTGAACGGCGCACCTATTTAAGGGTGCGCCATGGTGCAAACAGGAAAAGTGCGGCCTATGTGTAATAGGGCCACTTGTCTACCCATAATACTATACAGAGGGAGGAAAATTATAATTCCACATTTAACACTTTGTGAAAATGATGTACTTTGCAACTTCTCAATGGTGTACAGTTTATCATATTCACAAAACTTCTAGCTCACGAGAAAGCCCATCAGATATTCAGAATATTAGTCCTTTGCATGTCACACACCTGCGTGCGTTGTGTGTGTGTGTTGTGTTATGCATTTACTTACCATCATTCTTATGGTACAAAACTAACCACTCTATCTGTTTCCAGGATACGACGTTAACATGATACAAAATGGAATGTTATTCGCTTGATTACATTATGTTATTTTGTTTGGTCATGTGATGTCATATGCTTTTTAATTATGTGCCTGGTTACGTTATGTGACGAGAGTGGCAATTTGTATATTTTATCATTATTTTTATTATTAGTAGTAGTGGTGGTAGCAGTAGATTTCCTCAGGGATACCTTGTTTCCTCATAGCCTTTCTCAGCCATCCATATATCATGCTTCCAAGTGTCACTGTTTCAATGTAAGTGCCCTCTACCCGTCTTCCAGCATCACTGCCCCCAAATAATCCCTTGTCAGTGTTGCTGATCCTTGTTGGTGTCCCAGTTTCTCTGTCTCGGTGGCAGTGCCCTTGTGTTAGTGTTGCTGTGTGATTGCTGGTACTGCTTTATCTTTTTTCTAATATCAGTGTTGTTTCTCCTGAGCCAGTGTCCTAGTGTCAATGTTTTTTTGACCCATGTCAACATTCCATTGTCACCATCTCCATATCAACATCCCGATGTCAGTGCTGGTGCACCTGGGTCGGTGTTCTAGTGTCCATGCACCAGGACCTTCATGACAGTGCTTTCGAGTCAATGTCCGTGTCAGTATCCATGTCTCTACGTTCGTTTTGCATCCCCAGAGTCAGTGCCCATGTGTAGGTGTCCCTATTTCAAGTAACTCTTATGGTATTATGTCCTAGTAGCACTATCTTAGTGTCTGTGCCCTTGTGTCTTCCCGTCACGGTGCCAGTGTCCCAGTGAAACTGCCCTGTGCCAGTGATTCCGGGTTAGTGTTTGTGCACCATGTTAGTGTTACAGTGTCACTGTTTCCATGTCATTTTTAGTTCTCCTGTTTTAGCATCCCTTATGCCAATGTCCTAGTGTTAGTGTTGATGTGCCTGTTTGAGTACTCTAGTGATACCTTTTTCCAGTGCCCCCTAGTTAGTGTCCTAGTGTCAGCGCCCCTTTGTCACTTTGCTTATGTCAGTGTGCCCAAACCAGTGTTCTTGCGCCTGTGGCAGTGTGCAAGGGACAGTGTTGATGCCACTGCATCAATCTTATAGTGTTAGTGTGTGTCGCCGCTATGTGAGTGGACTAGTTTTAGTAATCTACATGAAGTGATTGTTTACTCAAAAACTACTAACCTCACATTAAGTGCACGATGGGCAATTACTTCTTTTAGGAAGGATAATGTGAAAAAGGTTGGGAGAAAAGGTTTTGTTAACGAAACCCACATAAAAAAAGGGAGAATTGCCAAGTAAAACATGTGCTTCACAAATCGCACAATACAGTGACTCATGCATCATTATGATTATTCCTTGCTGAACACTAATTTATAGATGACCATGCAGGAGTATTTTCACTGATCACTTGAAATGTGTTTCAGAATGCAGTACAGATCTTTAATTTTAGCTTGCAGGCTGCACTTCAGAGGTGAAGGAAGTGTTAGCTTGAGCTAAACTGTTCTTTTAGAAGTAATATCTTGACCCCCTTGTCCCACTTGCTGCCTCTTGCATATAAGGGTGTGGGGCAAGCATTAATACACGGGTGCCCGTCCCTGTGAGGCCCCCTCTGGCTATGGCCCTGAGGGTCATTCCCCTTCGTCCCCTAACGAGATCCACCTCATTTTCATGGCAAACTCTCTAAAAAGCATGCAATGACTCTCTGAATTAGTGCCTTCACTGGAGACAACATAGAGCAGAACATAAAGCAGCCATTCACCTGCTGCTCCCTTTTTCTGCACATTTATTTCTTGACTCTTAAGATGGCCATGAGGACCCACGAGGCTGAGTGCTCTCACTGTGGCATTCACTCTTTCAGGGACCTTCAGGGCCTCCCTCTGGACCAGGGTCATGATTGACACTTTTAAAACACTGAAATTGGGAACCCTGCTGCACTGTCAGTGGCAGCACAGATGCACCAGAGACCTGCCATTTGAAGGGCCTTATGGACCCCTTGGTGGTACACTCTATGGGGCTCATTAGGATGACGGGGGGACAAAGTCCGCCCGTCATCCTACCGGTGAATGGGACCACCCGCCATAAGGGCGGGGGTCCCGTTGTACACATTAGGATGCGCCCGCCTCCCGCATTTTTAGCATTGCGGTGGGCGGTGCCTTCAGCACCGCCCGCCGCAATGCTAAAAATGCACGTTGTGCATTTCAATACACAACATGACAGGCACCGCGAGGTGCCTGTCATGTTGTGCATTTAAATGCAGGGGGGTACCATAGGTACCCCCCATGTGCACCCCCCACCCCACCGGAGTCCCTGGGGGCCCGCAACGGGCCCCCGCTGGGGGACTCCACATGCCTTTCCATGGCGGCATTGCCGCCACGGAAAGGCATTCACAAATGCCCATCCTAATATGGCTGGCGGTGTCTGATAGACACCGCCACCATACACAACCCTTTTCTGCTGCGACCGGGGCGGAAAAGCAGCGGACGGTATTTTCGTCCGCCGCGGTCCCCCCCCCGCCATAGTAATATGGCGAGGGGGGGGGAAATGGGTGGCGGCCGGGTGGCGGGCGGGCTAGGATGTCGGGCGGATCGCCACCACCTGCATGGCGGTGGCAATCCGCCCGACATCCTAATGGGCCCCTATGTGTGCTACCTAATTGTTCTAAACACATAATGATGTGGTAACCAATAAGGAGGGCACACACATGTTTTTTATGCCTCTCTGGAGATTCTCTCTACCTGCTACTACTTTCCTACTCTAAACCCTAGCAATTCCAAGAATTGGATGAGATAGGCTCATTCAGTAATGTAACATGCTTCATCATAGGCCACCTCACCCCACCCTGGTAGAGTGATACTACCAGGGTGGACTCGACCTCAAGTAGGAATATCTTGAGGGAGTTCCTAGAAATTATTTTTTCAGGATAAATACCTGGGATCCCGTTGATACTGTATAGAATACCTCAGAGTAGACCACAACGAATCCTTTATTAGGTGGTACTCTGGGTATATATACAAATACTAGCAAGTATAATCAGAGGACATGGTTGGGTGCCATGGCCCTTATGTACCTCCGAGGTGCCAACATGTTTCTGCCCATAGATAGCCTAACAAGGTCTTGAGCATTCGTCAGGGCTTTATATGTGAATCCCTATATTTGGTTAAGGTGACAATAAGGAGAAACTGAGAGGACCTATCTCTTTCATGAGAGTCAATAGTAAATTTACCTAGTGCCTTGAGACACTTTGCCTCATGGTCTGTTCGGGGTGGGCAACTCCTGTTGTGACACTTTTGTCAAGGAGATTCACCGATAGTATTCCTACTCTTCCTGTGTGGGTCTCAGTGTACTTTTCATAGAACAAGGTCATGTGATCCTTCTTTGCAAGGAAACATAGGGAAGAGGAGAAAAGAAGGCAATGGATTTGTGTGGAAGACGAATAAAGAATATAAGAGAGATTCTGACAGGCACGCTGTTGGTGAACAAGAGAGTTTTTCTTGAACTTTGGCAAAGTTCCATGGAGAAAATCTTACCCATGAACAGGATTGAGCTGCTAGCAGGTAAGGCTGAATTTCTTGAGTTCTGGTATCAGACCATCCTTGTGTCTGAGGTCTTTTGCACGCCCACCAATGGTTTGCACTGAAGTTAGATATTGTATCCACCCCTCTTGTTTAATCTTCTATCTTGGACAGCTTCTTGAATCTGCACGCCTTCTGTGGCTGCTGACTAAAGGTCAGAAGACTGCGTTATTAGTAGTCTGGCTCTAACACACAAACATTTCGCACGTTAGAGTAACAATGTGCTATGCTTGCACCTTCTGTAAGTACCTAAAAAATCGAAATGGTGACACAACGCTTCTGACTTGTGGTAGGGTGATGCCACGTCAACTAATATATGACCACACATGATGATTGCACTTGCTAGAGATTGCTACTAAATCAGAATACGGCATTAAATTGGCTGCCAGTGCAATAAAATGTAGAAATTGACATAATAAATCTAATAGCACTCCCAGGAGCATAAGGAATTTACAAACCCCACGCATGTAAATAACCATGAGATATAATATTCGTGAATGCCTTGGATTTTAGGCATTTTATGTGCTACTCTGAGCCAGTTCCAAAATGGCGGTTCTTATGAAGGAGATCTACAACTAAATGGAGACCCGAAACATTGACTCTTGTACTGATTGAGGCATACAACTGTGATGATTATTGATAGAGAATGTTAAATACTACATATGAGGCAAAACGATTGAGTGGGTTTTTGTACTCCAGTCCGGACTTTTTGCCCCGTGTCTCAGTTTTCTGTATATTCTTCTTTATAAGGATATAAAATATGCATGTCCATTATAAGTATGTAGCTCCTCGAACAGTTTTTAGTACAAAATATACATTCAAATAGTTCTTTTAAAGGCATTTGTGGATGTGTGCATATGAATAGAAATCATATATGGACTTTTCAATTTGAATTTACGTGGATTAACTCAGATTAAGTAAAAAATAATCTCTGTATTTAAAGTAGATATAATTTTCCTGACAGTTGCGACAGTCACGCATATCATAAATGGGCAACAAGTAAGTGTTTGTTTGCATGGTAAATATCACAAGAATCGACATATGCATTTTTTGCCACAATTACACAGAGACAATTATCAATACTGATAGTTTATTGCAATTATTCATTATTTAAAATTAATGTCATGTAACTGAGGCTGGTTTTTGGTTCACAGGCATGAAAGGATAGTTAGGTCAGAAGTTATGGTTCGCTGTTCCTATTGAGTTAGAAGAGGCTGAAAGTATATGGAAAACAGAATCCTTGTGGTAAATTATACAGACAGACAATAAATAGGAACCAAGGAGTTTCCGCTGGTCTCTGGGCCCATCTCAGACAGACTCATCCATCATGGCTTCCTTCCCTCCCACCTGATGTACAAAGAAACTCCAATCATCTGCCAAGCCCTCGATGAACAGTCCAGAGCTCCATTGCTTCCCGACTGGGGTCTGGGATAAACTTATAAGCAGCAGCCATCCAAACAACACAGACAACTGCATATTTCGCACTTATTTAAGGAAAAGTACCTCAGTATCTGTTAAATGCACATGTTGTGCCGCTGGATCGTATCTAACTACCTGAACCAGAGCACAAGGAGGGAAATCCGTGCAATAGGTATATTCTCATAACAAATAACAAGCACCGGCAAAGTCAATCGGTCTCGCCTTTTGGCTTTGCCAATGTTTTTTTGCCTATAACATTTAGTTAGCATCGGCAAAAAAAGAGAACAATGGTTGTTTCTGATACTAAATAGCAT
The DNA here is from genome assembly GCF_964261635.1 of Lissotriton helveticus. Taxonomy (NCBI): domain Eukaryota; kingdom Metazoa; phylum Chordata; class Amphibia; order Caudata; family Salamandridae; genus Lissotriton; species Lissotriton helveticus. The sequence goes on along the minus strand of NC_136069.1, from coordinate 1,451,450,062 downwards.
TGGCAAAAAAATAATTACAATTAAAAAAGCTAAATGTATACAGGTTTATAAACCATCACTTGTGATGTATGCCTCATAACTGTATGGCGGCATCAGGTGATGATGTATATTCTCGCATGAGTCACCACACATGCACGCACATATGTCATGAAGCAGAATCCATTTTTTAAATTTACTGTTCCAGGATGTTGGATGCATTAACTGCCGGATAATGAATGGTCCTTTAATACTGGAAGCATCACCTTTTTTTTGTTTCCAAAAATCCCCTTGTCACACCATGTGAAATACCTGCAGGCCATATTAGATAAAGACTGCACATGAAATTCCAAGTAGATTTTATTACTGATCTTAGAACAGAAGAGGAGTTTGAACTCCTGGCTCTCGCGTGTCCACAACCTGCACTTCACCTCAGAGACGTTTTAAGGAATGGGCAAAGTGGGAAATTGCCCAGGGTCCTTCCTTCCTAGGGACGCCCTGAGAAATTGAAGTTGCTCTCTATCTGACATCTGCACATTTCTACATCTCAACCTTTAATGTATTATTTGATATTGTTTGGCATCATAGGACATGAGTTTGCAGAAAATGGGCAATAAAATGCAAAGATGTTCCAGATGGGGTCCCTAAAGTATGTCTTTCCTGGGCACCCAAAATCCTTCAGGTGACACTGCTTCGCCTCCATCTTCTTGAAGCTGTTTTACAGACTAAGGGCCATATTATCAAGGAAGCTGCGGTAGTTTATTGCCGCTTTACCGGCAGGAAACTGCCGATAGAGCGGCGATAATGGCCTTGATAATATGCGATTCGAATTTCAATCGAAGCCCAGGTTAGATGTTCACACATCTAACCTGGGCATCGATTGAAATTCGAATCGCATATAATCAAGGCCATTATCGCCGCTCTATCGGCAGTTTCCTGCCGGTAAAGCGGCGATAAACTACCGCAGCTTCCTTGATAATATGGTCCTTAGACCTTGATTTCATAATTTTTCACGGAAGAGAGAGCAGCAACCAGACCAGTAGGGAAAACACAGCACAGCCATCTCTATTAAGATTGACCTGTTTCAGCTGTCTTCCCCTGCACTAGGGCATTTAAAGGCTGCCTTGTGCAATGCACAGCCTGGCAGAGCTCAGCGTGCAATGTCTTCCATAGGAGTCATACAATAACCGTAATCTTCCAGTACCCATTTCTGTCTGTGCACAAACAGAAAGATCCTACTCACTGAATGTATGCTCTGAACTTCACATGTAGAAATGGAAACGGTTTTTGATGCAAAGCCCAGTCTGTCTCTCTTAGATTGAGCTTGGTGTAAAAAATCTGTGGGTGTTTGTACGGAACTCCCCAGTAACGTCACCTTGACCCTAAGTGACAGAGCAGTGCAACATTTTTTGTGCTGAAAAAAGGGCACCTTTCCAGTGTAAAATACCTTTTACTCTGGAAAGGAAATACCATTGCTTTGCACTACTTTGCCTTACTTAATAGGGCATTATTTATAATGGCGTTGTGCCACCGGAGCGTCACTTTTTACGACGCTCCGGTGGCTCAATCCCCGGCTCCATATTTAGAATGTGGCGCTAAGCCAATTTGCATGGCTTAACACCGCATGGTAAATATCGTACCCTTTCCTGCGCTTTTCTTCATCAACGGGACGTGCAATGAGTGTTGTTGTGGGTGCTCCACTGCAACACACATTGCTTTTTGACGCTGCTCCAGATTTACAAAGATCTATAAATCTGAGGCAGTCCCAATAACTAGCGGCACTTAACAGCAGATGTTAGGGTGGTGCAACTAGTTTTTTGCTCTTTCTAAGTGTGCTAAAAAATGCAGCACACATAGAAGGAGCAAATCGCCTTTAATGATTGTCTATGTGCAGGAAGGTGTGCCTTCCTGCACACAAACAATCTTCCCTGCAGCGCAGGTACCCATGTACCTTGACGCAAGTCTGGCTGCGTTGGTGCTAGGAAGCTTTTTAGCGCCAGCGCAAGGGGAAACAGTGTTGCACTGTATTCTTGTGAATACTGCGGATCCCTGCATTTTTTAAATGATGCAGGGCGGCACTGTTAAATTGCTTGCTGCACCACGCTGCATCATTTCTTTGTAAATATGCCCCTATGTGTCTTTGTAACAGTGCAAAAGGTTACATCTTACCATTAAATATGTAAGTGCAATAAGCATGCAGAGTAAGGAGCTGGGTTCTTGTTGCAGTAACCCCCTCTTTTTGCCTGGTATTTGATGAAACTTTGACTGACGTGTACTGGATGCCTGCTAACCAGGTCCCCAGTACCAATGTTCTTTCCATAAAAATGTTCAATTGATTTCCCCATTTGCAATGCCTCTAGTACACTCTGTAAGTCCCTAGCAAATGGTAACCTTGGTACCTAGGGCGGCCTGATGTACTAAAGAGGGTCCCTAAAGGCAGCAGCACAAGTGTGCCACCCTAGGAGACCCCTCACCAAGCACATGCAAGGCTGCCATTGCAGGCTGCGTGTCTTGGTACAGAGAAAAGTGGAAACACAACATGTCACTCATCCCTGTGTGCCTTTCCCCCTACCACGATGTCCTGAAACCGGTCCCAGGATGCTTGTTTCCGGTCCAGGGAGGACCTGACTTGGCAGTTTGGGCTGGACTGTTCCAATGAGGAGCAGGGTCAAGACTGATTTGGATATGGCTGCGTCCAAACTGAGGTGGCGTGGTGAGCAAAAGAACGATGGATTAAACCTGGATCTTTGTGACTTAAGGTGAATGTTTGCATTGTTCAGCATTCTGCCCATCATTTGTTCTATTTGCTTATGTTGCCCTATTTGGGATGGGTATGCCCAGACGTGGGTCCTTTGCTCACTGCCCCACTGGATTCAAGCTAGCCTGGCTAATGAGGGATGATGTTCCAAAACTGATCACAGGTTGCTTGTTTCCAGTCCAGGGAGCACCTGGCTTGGCAAATCAGGCTGGACTATTCCCATGAGGAGCAGGATCAAGACTGATTTGCATATGGCTGGGTACAAACTGGAGTGGCGTTGTGAGCAAAAGAATGATGGATTAAACTCAGATCTTTGTCACTAGGGTGAATGTTTGCATTGTTCTGCATTCCATCCATCATGTGTTCATTTTGCTTTTGTCACCCTATGTGGGAAGGGTCCTGTGCACACTGTACCATTGGATTCAAGCTAGACTGGCTGATGCGGAGTGATGCCCTGAAACCGGTCCCAGGATGCTTGTTTCCGGTCCAGGGAAGACCTGGCTTGGCAGTTTGGGCTGGACTATTCCCATGAGGAGCAGGGTCAACACTCATTTGCATATGGCTGGGTGCAAACTGGGGTGGCGTGGTGAGCAAAAGAACAATGGATTAAGCCTAGATGTTTGTGACTGGGAGTGAATGTTTGATTGTTCAGCAACCCATTCATAATTTGTTCCTTTTGCTTAATGCCCCTTACCACTGCATGTAATATTTGTAAGTCACCCCTACAGCAGGCCTGACAGCCCTAAGGCAGGGTACTGATTGCGACATGTGAGGGCATACCTGCATGAGCAGTTATGACCCTGTGCTGGCAGACCTATTACTGCCAGTACAAGTGAGCATGGAAGCCATTGTAAAACATGTGCTGGATACGTGAAAATGAGTTCCCCAGCTACATGATGGTTTCACTGAAGATAGGGATGTTTGGTAGCAAACATCTCGAATTGGTAAAACCACACTCATTCCAGTGATGGATTTACCAATTCATGCACCCAGAGGGCACCTGCCAGCCACTGTGTTGCTCCCTGACTGGTTTCTGCCAGCCTGCCACCTAAAACATTGTTCTAACCTCCTATGGTGAGAGTTCATGCTCTCAGGCGGGCAAGAACAAAAGCTTACCTGGGAGGATGGTGTAATACCCCCTCCCACAGGCTGACCTGCTGATTATCCTTTCTAAGCTCGCAAGCTTCAAAGAGCTGCCGCCTTTGAAAGCGAAACTGGCTCCCTCAACAGGAGAGAAAGCCAATCTTCTTATCCAGAGCCCCCTTTGGCACCTGTACAGGTGGGAAAATTAGCTAGTCAGGTAGGAATGCCACCCCCAGGCTAGTACCACCCCTAAGGTGGGCTAAACTGAGGTGGACATTATTTTTCGGAATTATCCTTCTTTGTGATCGCATACTTAGGGATTCTGGGACAGAGTTATGCCAACTTCCAACAGGAAGTGGTCATATAGTGGCTGTAGTGATCCCAAGGGTCAGTAGCCCATTACTTACTACCATACACTCCCCTAACATACCTAAATTCAGTATTTAGGGGGGTCCCTGGCACCAGTGTAGCTGAACCATGATGACTTGAAGAACGAATACGGAAGGAAGAGTCACACAGCAAGAACAGAAGACCCAGCAACTGAGTTGGTGCCAACCCTGCCAGCCTGCCTGCTGACTTTGCCTATTGCACCAATAGTTGACTTGTCTTGCAGCTGCTGAGCCCCCAAAGCCAAACAGACCTGCCAGCCTTCGCCCAGGAACCAAGACCTTCCAAGAGACAGTGGAACTGTCTTCTGCATGCTGTAGACAGCAAAAGAAGGACCAAGAGGACTCCGGCCCTCCCAAAACCTGAGGCCGCCAAGCACCACTGCACCAAAGCCCCCTCAGCCAATGTTGAAGTGGGCCAGCAGTGTCAGCGTGGACCCAAGCCCTAAATATACCTAGTGCACTGTGGAGCGACTCCTCGTGAACTCCCCGACATTGCCTGCAGCCTCTGTTGGCAGACCCACTCTACTGAGAGTGTTGCCGGATGGAGAAACCCGACACGCCAAAGACCCTCTGCACCAGGATGCCCCGTCCTGAGGAGAAGAGGGCCAAAGGTGTACCCACTTCTCTCAACATCATAAGAACCGAAGTCACTTGTTGGTTTCGCCGGACTGGTCCCACAGTCCCCTCCTGCAGCCCCTTTCTACCACAATCATTCTCCATTGGATAACATCGGGCACCCGTCGCTGTTTTGCACCTCTGCACCCGGCCACCCTACATCCGCTGGTGGTGCTGTGTTGGACCTTGCCCACCACTCACCTAAACTCCTGGAGAAGGGTCCTGTAACTTGCTGACAAGAACCAATAAACCGCATATGATTTTACTCCCTTAGGTTAATATTACAGAACTCAGAAATTGCAGTGTCAACTTTTTGAATGGAAAAATGTTTATGTTTAAAAATGTACTTACCCGCAAAATGTTCTTCTGATGCCCAAACATATGTTAAGATACTTGCTATTTTTATAAATTGGTGTGGATCTCCTTTTTAGTCGGGTGTCTTATGTATGACCTTTGTGTTGATTTTCAATTGTCTTGCACTCTTGGTTAAGCCTAAATGCTCGACCTCACTATCCCATAACAGAGCACAGTAGGATATCCATAAAAAGCCCCTGTCCACTCACAAGGGTATACAACTGTTACCACACATTTTTTACAACGCAATACCATAACCACGCATCTTTTACAATGCAAGTACTTTTACCACGAATACCTTTACAACGCATTACACTACAACGCAGATACTATTACAATGCATACCGTTACAACGTAAGTATAGGTAAGTTTATCTTTTTTTAAAAACATTTATTAGGGGTATTGGGTTTGGGTTTTGGGGTACAGGGGTATTTTTAGGTTTCAGGGATGGGTTTGGGTTTTGGGGTACAGGGGTATTTTTAGGTTTCAGGGATGGGTTTGGGTTTTGGGGTACAGGGGTATTTTTAGGTTTCAGGGTTGGGTTTGGGTTTTGGGGTACAGGGGTATTTTTAGGTTTCAGGGTTGGGTTTGGGTTTTGGGGTACAGGGGTATTTTTAGGTTTCAGGGTTGGGTTTGGGTTTTGGGGTACAGGGGTATTTTTAGGTTTCGGGTTTGGGTTTGGGTTTTGGGGTACAGGGGTATTTTTAGGTTTCAGGGTTGGGTTTGGGTTTTGGGGTACAGGGATATTTTTAGGTTTCAGGGCTGGGTTTGGGTTTTGGGGTACAGGGATATTTTTAGGTTTCAGGGCTGGGTTTGGGTTTTGGGATACAGGGGTATTTTTAGGTTTCAGGGTTGGTTTTGGGTTTTGGGGTACAGGGGTATTTTTAGGTTTCAGGGATGGGTTTGGGTTTTGGGGTACAGGGGTATTTTTAGGTTTCAGGGTTGGGTTTGGGTTTTGGGGTACAGGGGTATTTTTAGGTTTCAGGGATGGGTTTGGGTTTTGGGGTACAGGGATATTTTTAGGTTTCAGGGATGGGTTTGGGTTTTGGGGTACAGGGGTATTTTTAGGTTTCAGGGCTGGGTTTGGGTTTTGGGGTACAGGGGTATTTTTAGGTTTCAGGATTGGGGTTGGGTTTTGGGGTACAGGGGTATTTTTAGGTTTCAGGGTTGGGTTTGGGTTTTGGGGTACAGGGGTATTTTTAGGTTTCAGGGTTGGGTTTGGGTTTTGGGGTACAGGGGTATTTTTAACATATATATTTACAAATTAATAAATAAAAATTAATATAATTAATTAAAATATTTAATATTAAAATAATAAAATAATAATAAAAAAAATATTAATAATAATTACATTATTTTAACATATTATATACTTACCTATACTTACGTTGTAATGGTATGCGTTGTAATAGTACCTGCGTTGTAGTGTATTGCGTTGTAAAGGTATTCGTGGTAAAGGGTCCTGCGTTGTAAAAATTGCGTGGTAATGGTCTGCGTGCTAAAAGTATGCGTGGTATCATCATATATCCACTCACAAGAGTCCACCCCTGGACTCTCTACGCAATATATTTCATTTTGATATCTATACTAATATAATAAAGAGAGAGCCCAAACCTTTGAGGTGGGTAATCTCTGGAACCACAGCACCAATCACAACACCCAATACAGCGTTGGAAAGGGCAGTTGCAGCAGAAGGACATAGGCTATGCAGACGCCCACCATATACATTTAAAAGGTAAAAGAACCATGCCAGCAAAGTAGTCCCTTGTGGGCGTGTCTGCGTTGTGCTGTGGGCATGTGCTGGGGGCGTGACAAACGCTTGGGGCATGTGGTACGTTCCGCCCTTCATGCCATGTCTCACAGCTGTGGGCATGTGCTGGGGGCGTGGGTGTGTGCGGGGCGCTGGATTAAGGAAAAAAAAGCAAGCTTTGTGCCCAATATTTCATTGTTTTTTCTTCCCAGGTTCTGTACATTCCAGCTCCGGGTGTCCACCCTGCTCCCTTTCAATAACCCTGCACCCTATAATCATAACCCACCCTTACTCCTTAAAATACCCCAACACCCTTAAGCACTAACCCATCTTAACCCTATAAATATACCCTGTACCCCAAAACCCAAACCTATCCCTAAACCCTAAAAATACCCCTCTACCCCAAAACCCAAACCTAGCCCTGAACCCTATAAATACCCCTGTACCTCAAAACCCAAACCTACCCCTGAACCCTAAAAATACCCCTGTACCCCAAAACCCAAACCTAGCCCTGAACCCTAATAATACCCCTGTACCCCAAAACCCAAACCTACTCCTGAACCCTAAAATACCCCTGTACCCCAAAACCCAAACTTAGCCCTGAACCCTTAAAATACCCCTGTACCCCAAAACCCAAACCTACCCCTGAACCCTAAAAATACCCCTGTACTCCAAAACCCAAACCTAGCCCTGAACCATCAAAATAACCCTGTACCCCAAAACCCAAACCTACCCCTGAACCCTAAAATACCCCTGTACCCCAAAACCCAAACCTAGCCCTGAACCCTAAAAATACCCCTGTACCCCAAAACCCAAACCTAGCCCTGAACTCTTAAAATACCCCTATACCCCAAAACCCAAACCTACCCCTGTACCCCAAAACCCATACCTATCCCCAAACCCTAAAACTACCCCTGTACCCCATAACCCAAAACTATATCTGAACCCTTAAAATACCCAAACACCCCAAAACATATACCTCAGTACCCCAAAACATATACCCCTATACCCATACTTACCTGATCCAAACAAACATGCTTTTACCATTCATGCATTTACAACGAATTTCGTTGTAAATGTATGCGTGGTAAAAGCATATAAAATGTAATGACATTCGTTATAATGGCATTGTGGAGTCATGGTACTTTCGTAATGAAAGTATGCGGAGTGATGGTATGCGGAAAGAAAGGTGCGGGATAATGGGTGTTTACCCTCCCCTGGTAAGTACATTGGTGACACGGCGGCCCACATCTCCAGCAACATACTCATATTTTTTCACCACCGATTTGAAAAATGCATAGGTCTCTCTCATTGATGGCCAGCACCGACATACACTTTTAGACACACCTCCCGCCACAAGTTCAAGAATTGCGAACTTTAGAGCTGGGGAGCTATGTTCGAATCTCGGCATCAGCTCAACATCCTGTGATTCCAGGCAAATCGCTTTGTCTCCCCGTGCCTACCACAAATGAATGTGTTCTTCTGTAATGTAAATTGTGCTCATGCCATGTTGTCAAGTTCACGCTATATAATATTGCAAGGAAAAATAAAGTAGGGAAACTCGAGTTCACACACTACTGAACGCACACTCTTAAGTGCATCAGCAGTGCACTGTGAATCAGAACGTTTCACTGGCCTGTCACAGATAAGAAATGCTATCAAAACGAAATCCTACAAAACAATATACAACTGGCCGGCAGCAATTCATACCCGGACAACGTCGGGACGGGCTGCTAGTATCATATAAAGAGCCAGCTTCCCTGCATTCAGGATCTATGTTTTACAGCATATTTCTCAGCCAGGGGGCACTCTGGCTTCATGAAAAACCCACAACCCTCATTATTCAGATTTATGCAACTTTACTGTTTTTATCAGGGGAGAGCAATCGTAATTAAACACAGAGCTGCGTGTATGATTCAGTCCTCCATGACTAATTCTTTAAGCATCTGCATTTCAAACATTTAGAAGGGATTTGGATGATGCTTTTAAATGTCAGTACTGTGGACAAAGATGTAACTTCAAGGTATATGATTTGCTAAAGGTAAGAGGCATTGAGTATCTCACCAATGTTACACATATGCTTATAGGAAGTAAATCATTATGTGGCATTATTTATACCATGACAAACCTGCAACAGTTAACAGATTCTCATTTTGCAAATATAGGAGTGATCCCTCAAAGTATAATTTGCCCCCCCCCCTCTATAAACCGCCTCTTTATAAAAGCCTTGGTCTTGGAGACTAAAAGTCTTAGCCTTGGAATGCAGTCATATACAGACATTTGGATCCGAGCTAGACAATTGGAACAGTGATAATATGCAAAATTCAGGCAACTAAAACAAACCCAGCTGTTTCAATCTGCTCTGGTCTGGGTGCAAAGACCTCGTTACTAATGATACATGCCTAGGAGCACTTAACTGCAGTGCATTTTAGGAGATTTGCAAAAATGAATATTGTTTGATGCGCTCCATATGTCCTAGCGGGGAACCACAGTAAAATGTTGGTAGTATAAGCATGTTCTTGAGAATATTTCATCCGACTTTGGTGTAGGAGTGTGCACACACAGAGAGGCCGAATGACAAAGTCATTTACGACTGTAATGTAAACCTATGTTTAGGGCCGAAGATTACTCCATTTACAACTGTTAGGTGGTTTTTCTATTGAGGAATTGTCTTCAATGACCGCGCACTAATTCCATAGTGGTAAATCCCACACAAGGTGTGGATGGTGGACAGATCAAAGGGTGGTTTGCCTTGAAAGTTTGTGAACGCCAGAAAGACCATAGTTTTTTAGAATTGACATACTTCCAAAAAAAGGTAAGCAAGGTAAGCAATTTGCTCCAGCAAGGAGTTGCAGCAACTTCCATTCAAGAGTGTGAAGGAGAATGAAACACCATCAGACCTTGAGGGGTGAAAGGTAAGGGTTTTTTTCCACACAAAGAATGTTTCCACGTGAAGAGGGAAAAAAATGCGCTGCCTTAACACTCTGCCTATAATTCAGAATTAAAAAAAAAACATCAGAGGCGTGACGCAGCAGTGCACCTGGGAAAACATAACTAGTGTAGCTTTCCAGGAGTACTGCTGCTGAGTTTTGCCAATCTGAAAAATATTAATCTACATCTTTCAGTAATCGTACTTTTATGTCTTACTTTTTAAAGTTTTATTTTCATTTCACAGCAATCCAAGTACTTTCAAGAATGCAAATTTACCCTTCTCTTTGGGGATCGGGCCCTAAGCATTTTTACAGGTGTTCAAAATAGCTAACTGTTGTGTGAAAGGGCTAAATCTGTGAACCACACACATCGACAAATATTAATTTTGTCCAATGTACAGCAGTGTAAAATTAAGGCTTGACCCACGTTTCAATAAGAGTCGCCTAATATCACATATGTGAAAACTGGCCCATTTCCCTGATGTAAGACATGCCTGTGAGTATGTGGGTGCTGAACAGTTCATTTCTTGCAACCTCATTAATACTTATGCAATAATGTGCATGGGCTTATGAGCCGCAAACGTCATCACATTAAGTATGCAGACTCTCATATAAGTTTTCGTCTGGGATTCTGTGAGAAATTGGGTCGTTGGTTAAGGGGAGTGAAACCGTACTCAAGCAACTACCACAATCCCTGTCATGGTGAACCACAAAAAGTCACTCAATTAACCTGTGGCTACCTTCTGGTAGCTTGGCAAAAAAGCAATCAGCCTTCACTTAGAGGCAATGAGTAAAGTATTTAAGCAGCACTTAAACAGTAATACAGTGAAAACAAAATACAAGAAAAATGCCACACCAATGTAGAAAAATAAGGTACATTTGAATAAAGTATTTGACACCATAATGACAAAAAATCCAATCCAATCACAATAGAACCTTAGTTATGCATTTTTAAAGTTTAAAGTGTAAAGTAGCACCTAAAAGACCAAAAAGCTAACCCCAGACTTCTAGTCGTGCGAGACCGGGGCAAAGTCGAAGTTTATGGGCAACTGCGATGGAGCACATTTCGGATACATGAAATGGATTGGGCCTGATCTCCGATCACTTTTGGACTTAGAACATTTTTTTAGTGGAAAATGTCTGGGAAGGTAAAAGCTCAGTGGGGCAAGGCAGCCATCGGTGTCCTTGGAGGAGGCGTCATCATCGGGGAACCGCTGGACGATGTAACAGTGAAGATTCCTACATTTGGACATAAATCTCTTTTTTGAAAGTCGAAAATCTCCAGTGGGACAAAGCTCCTAACTGTAGCCAACAAGGACTCCACAAAGGCATATACCTCTTCTGCAAGGTGCTGGTGAACAGGATTTGGTGCTGTGGAGAAAAACGTAGTGGGAGCCACAGTGAGTTCAGGCAGCCCGGGGTGCACCTTGGGTGATTTGGTGAGCAGGAAGGTCCAAGTCTCCTCTCGGTTCTCCGAGCACTCTTTCTGTCAAAAGTTGTAGAATCCCAAGTTTTGGATTTGGGCTATTTACGCATATTTAGCACCACTTCCATTGACCCAGGACTGGAGGGGAACCACTTGGAGAGTCAGGACTCACTCAGGATGGGTCTGGGTGCAGTTTCCAGATGGTTGGAGCTTTGTTTGTCCCGGAGGCACTGTTCAGAAGACCAGCCAACCAGCCCTTGGAGTCACTCTATAAGTCCTGGGTTTAAGCAGATGAGCAGGTGTCAAGCAGCAGGGCAGACTTCTGAGGGCACAGAACAAGCTTCAGGCAGCAGAGCAGTCCTTCTTGGTGCAGCTAGGTAGTTCTCTGAAGTGCACACTACGCCAAAGCAGCAGGTAGTCGCCTGAGAGTCCTTCCGCAGGTCCAGGAGTGAACTAAAGAAGGGGTCTGAGGGTCCTATTTTTATACCTGGTGGCCTCAAGTGGGAGAAACCTCTGGAGGCTGCTCCTCAAACAAGGGTCTGGAATTTCCTGCTTCCCTGCTCTCATTCCCTTATGACTGCAGGCACAATAGACTAATTCAAAGCTTGTTGTGTGAGAGCAAAGGTGCAATCTTTTGCAGTACACGTGGGGCTGCGCACAGCTCTGCCCCCCATCCTGCCTGAGATGGCCCATCCATACACACCTAGTCTCTTTATTATGTCTGGGAGGAACAGGCTGGAGGCACCAAATGGCTAGGGCTAGAAAATGTCAACTTTCTAAAAGTATCAAAATCAACAATTGCAGTACTGAATGTTTGTCTATAAAAACTTACTTCTATTTGTGACCTCTATAATCAATAAAAAAGGTCACCATATTGTTTTTTAACCTTGAATCGTATCAATTCATTCATAATAAATCATACACAGAAGTACAATACAATCATATCACAATCCATCGATCCCACCCCACTTACAATTTTTACAAAACAAGTGGATACTAACTGCAATATGCAAAGGTTTCAAGAAAATGAAAAACAAAAAGCACACAATTATTGAAACACAATAAGTCAGGTCTGAATTTTACAATCCCAAATTCATAAAAAATTACATTAATTCAACAAATAATCTTTAGCAAAGGGTACTACACATCAAATAAAAATGAACATGGTAATGAGGTTGTTTTTTAACCCGTTGCGTGCTGGCGTCGGCCAACGGCCGTCGCGAGCACTACCTTCGGAGTCCTGCACACGTCCGTTGGCCGACGCGGCCCACCCGCGCACGGAAGCCATCGCACTGTGGCGGATTCTACACCGCGGGAAAATGGTCAATTATCTAAAAAAATGATGTACATATTAAATTAATATTTTTAAATTATTGAATACACATTTAATTTGATGGGCTCACGTGCTCTAACATTTTATTTTATTAGTCCTTCGTTAATAACATCTATTTAAAAATAATTAACATTTATATTACGAATTATTATTTTCTTGTGTAGTTAATTACAAGCATTACAAAATCTACTAAGAAATATATTGATATAATGAAGAGATATGAGTGCGTAAATACTGAGGGTCCCAGAGGGCCAACTGGCCCACCAGGTATCTCCAGTATGCGCCAGGGAGCTGCGTTGCAGACAGGTGTTCAGAGACCACTCCCCTTTTTACACCTCTCTGCAACGCAGCTCTGTGGCGCTTACTGGAGGTACTTAGTGGGCTAGTTTGACCCTAGGGACCCTTAGGTTTCAAGGGGACTTAATCTCCCAACTTAAAATGTCCACAGGTTGCTTTTACACAGTGGTGAAGGGAGTGGGGCCTGAGGTGACGTGTGCAAACACGCCCTGTGGTGTGCTTTAAGTTGGGGAATGAATTCCCCTTGAATCCTGAGGGCCCCTGGGGCCAACTAGCCCACCAGGTGCTTCCAGTAAGTGACACTGCGCTGCGTTGCAGAGAAGTTGTGCAAGCCATGCCCCTTTTTACACCTCTCTGCAACAGCGCTTTCTGGAGGTATCTAGTGGGCTAGTTTGACCCTAGGGACCCTCAGGATTCAAGGGGACTAAATCTCCCAACTTAAAACGGCCACAGGGCACGTTTACACATTGGTGAAGGGAGGGGATGGGGCCTGAGGTGACATGTGAAAACACACCCTGTGGCGCGTTTTAAGTTAGGAAAAAAAATCCCCTCCAATCCTGAGAGCCCCTGGGGGCCAACTAGCCCACCAGGTGCCACCAGTAAGTGCCACTGCGCTGTGTTTCAGAGAGGTGGCCCAGACCGTGTCCCGTTTTACACCTCTCTGCAACGCTGCTCTGTGGCGCTTACTGGAGGTACCTAGTGGGCTAGTTTGCTAGTTGGACTCAAGGAAAACTCAGGATTCAAGGGGACTTTATCTCCCAACTTAAAATGACCACAGGGAGCGTTTACACAGTGGGAAAGGGAGGGGATGGGGCTTGAGGTGATGTGTGAAATAAAAGCCCTGTGGCGCGTTTTAAGTTGGGGAAAGAATTCCCCTTCATTCCTGAGGGCACCTGAGGGCTAACTAGCCTACCAGGTGCTTCCAGTAGGTGCCACTGCGCTGTGTTTCAGAGAGGTGGTCTAGGCCGTGCCCCTTTTTACACCTCTCTGCAACGCAGCTCTGTCGCGCTTCCTGGAGGTACCTAGTGGGCTAGGAACGTAATCTTCCCAATTAAAACGGACACAGGGTGCGTTTACACAGTGGTGATGGGAGGGGATGGGGCCTGGGTGACATGTGCAAACACACCCTGTGGCAGGTTTTAAGATAGGGAAATAATTACCCTTCAATCCTGAGAGGCCCTGGGGGCCAACTAGTCCACCAGGTGCTTTCAGTAAGCACCACTGCGCTGCGTTGCACAGAGGTGGTCCAGGCCATGCCCTTTTTTACACCTCTCTGCAATGCAGCTCTGTGGTGCTTACTAGAGGTACCTAGTGGGCCACTTGGACCCTAGGGATCCTCAGGATTCAAGGGGACTTAATCTCCCAAATGAAAACAGTCACAGGGCGTGTTTACACAGTGGTGAAGGGAGAGGATGGGGCCTGAGGTGACATGTGCAAACATGCCCTGTGGTGTGTTTTAAGATGGGGAAATAATTCGCCTTCAGTCCTGAGGGCCCCTGGGGGCCAACTAGTCCACCAGGTGCCTCCAGTAAGTGCCACTGTACTGCGTTACAGAGAGGTGGTCCAGGCCGTGCCACTTTTTACACCTCTCTGCAACGCAGCTCTGTGGCGCTAACTGGAGATACCTGGTGGGCTAGTTGGACCCAAGGGACACTCAGGATTCTAGGGGACTTTATCCCCCAAATTAAAACGGCCACAGGGCGTGTTTGCACACGTCAGATTAGCCCCCCTTCACCAGTGTGCAAACGCGCCCTGTGACACGTTTTAAGAGGTAGTTTTAATCCCCCTGCCCTATTATATACCAGGGGCTTATAGAGGAGGTCATTCTAATCACAGGGGTACCCCAACGCATAGTGTTCCCTAGTGTACGTAGGTGTTTTACCTGTATTCTATGTGTCTTTTAGCATAGCACTGGCTCTAGGACTGGTTAGTCGGAGTCAGTTACCACCAGTAGCAATCTGATTTTTTTTTTAAAACTGCACCAAAAGCCAACCACTTATAAATTCACCCATGCACTCTCCTTGTAGTACTCTAATCATTTAGTCAGTACCCAAGTACTCATGCATTGAGCCAGGCCTTAGCACATGGACTGCTTTAAACGCTTATCCACTATGCATGCAGTCCTCTAACCACCTACACACTTGTCTTTCACACCTTCAATTCCCTAGTCAGTATCCTTACACTTCCAGCAAACACCCTGTCACTCCTCTTTCACTCCTCTAGTGACCCATTCAGCACCATGTACTAATCCATTCACTGCGCCAAAACCCAAACACATATAAATTCACCCAGGCACTCTCCGTGCAGTACTCTAATCATTCAGTCAGTATCCTAGTACTCATGGAGCGAGCCAGGCCTTAGCACATGGACTGCTTCACACCCCTATCCACTGTGCATGCAGTCCTCTTACCACCTACACACTTGTCTTTCACACCGTCAATTCCCCAGTCAGTATACATACAGTCCAGCAAACATCCTGTCACTCCCCTTGCACTCCTCCAGTGACCCATTCAGCACCATGTACTAATTCATTCACTGCGCCAAAACCCAACCACTTTTAAATTCACCCAGGCACTCTCATTGCAGTACTGTAATCATTCAGCCAGTACCCAAGTACTCATCCAGTGACCCTGACAAAAAATAAAATGTATGTTTCAATATTTTAAAAACATTTTTTTTTCCATTTATATTAAAAATATATAATGTAATTAACAAAATTAAAATATGTAAAAATAAACAGTTAAAAAACTGTAGAAAGTCAGTATAAAAATATACATATAACTATTATTACATTTAAAAATTATCATTTAAAAAACCTTCGAAATTCACTGAAAAAAATCATAGGTTTCAGACATGTTATAGTTAGGAATTAGCATTTGGAAAACCTTAGAAATTCACTGAAAAAAACGTAGGTTTCAGGGCTGTTATAGTTAGCTGGACATTTCACTCATACAAAACCATTGAAATTCCTCTGTTATAGTTAGTTCTGCTAACTATAACTCGCGCGCCCGCAATCCACTGCTGATTATGTCACACATTACATCATTCATGACATGGTCAGTGACATCACTGGTGACATCTCAAATCACATCACTGATTACATCACTGATGACATCATCCACGTGACAATCAGATACACCCCATCATACGCTAGTATAACCTTTCATCACTCACTGTGAAATACAGAGTGCCATATTTGAATCCATTGACACACCAATACAAGTTTCTAAAAACCCACTCAGTGATTCCTAGATCTACACACACACATCTAATCACTTACCTATAGATTCACTCATACATGCTGTCAATGATCAATAGAACACTATCAAATATACTTATACACCTATATCGACATTACACACCAGCACACATCCTATTCATTTATGCAGTCATCCTACTCACTTATGCAAACAATGGATCATACTTACATTTAGTCAGCTACATACTTATACAAACACCACTTCATTTATTCACATAGATAGTAATTCATACTTAGTGTGTTATAAAATCACTATTACAAGTATACAGTTATCCATACAGTCACTCATACAATCTCTGAGTCTTATGTATACTTATTTATATACAACAACTGTCACATACACTGCCTTTTATTTTTCTAGTTTGTTGGACATGCACCATTGAGAGATATATTTGCTCATCACCACAACCATAAAGATATTCACTCACCAAAACAACTGTTATAAAATGCAGTCTTCACCTCATATACCTACTGAATCAACTATTCAGACATCTTTGGGCAGTCACACAACCCCCACCGAATCACACACACGTTCACTCTCCCATACACATACTCAGTTAACTAATCAATACCTAATATAGACTTTCACGTTAGCTAGTAAGCAACTGGTGCAGCAGTTTACACAACAACTGACAGAGTGATACAGATATTCACACAGTTTAGTCACTATCCAGTATATTTAGTGAGACACTATAATTAGTCAAGTAAACAGTCAATCACACTGCTACTAAATCCTCTATCCAGTTATTTATATATCCACTCATTCTTCAATGCAGATTGCTATATATATATCATACATATTTAAATAACGAACCAAACCACTTTCAAGTTCAAGTTCAAGCATTTGTATAGCGCACTACTCACCCAGAGGGTCTCAAGGCGCTTGAGGGAGGGAGGTGTATTACATATCGAATAACCACGTTTTTAGTTGTTTTCTGAAGGAGAGGTGGTTCTGTGTAAGGCGGAGGTGAGTGGGGAGAGAGTTCCAGGTTTTGGCCGCCAAGTAGGAGAAGGATCTCCCTCCCATGGTGGATCTGTGAATTCGCGGAATTGCTGCGAGGGCTTGATTGGACGATCGTAGTTGGCGGGAGGGGGTGTAGAAGGATAGTCGCGTGTTGAGGCATTCGGGGCCTAGGTCGTAGAGGGCTTTGTGTGCGTGGGTGAGGAGACGGAACGTTATTCTCTTGTTGAGAGGGAGTCAAGGGAGATCTTTCAGGTGGCCGGAAATGTGAGCTTGTCGAGGGATGTCCAGTATGAGTCTGGCTGAGGCGTTTTGGACGCGTTGGAGTTTTTTCTGTAGTTTGGTTGTGGTTCCGGCGTAAAGGGTATTTCCGTAATCCAGACGGCTTGTGACCAGTGCATGGGTGACCGTCTTTCTTGTTTCGGTGGGGATCCATCGGAAGATTTTTTTGAGCATGCGTAGGATGTTGAAGCATGATGATGAGACGGCGTTGACTTGTCTGGTCATCGAGAGGGAGGAGTCCAGGATGCAGCCCAGGTTACGTGCGTGGTCCGTAGGTATGGGTGCGGTCCCCAGGGCCGGTGGCCACCATGAGTCGTCCCATGCAGAGGGGGATTATCCTAAGATGAGGACTTCCGTTTTGTCCGAGTTAAGTTTAAACGGCTCTTCTTCATCCATTCGGCTACTTCTTTCATCCCTTCGTGGAGGTTGGTTTTGGCGGTGTTTGGGTCATTGGTGAGGGAGAGGATCAGCTGGGTGTCGTCTGCGTAGGAGATGATGTTGAGGTTGTGGTGGTGTGCGATGGATGCGAGGGGACTCATGTATACGTTGAAGAGGGTGGGACTGAGTGATGAGCCTTGTGGTACGCCGCAGATGACTTCGGTGGCCTTAGATTTGAAGGGGGGAAGGCGGACTCTCTGGGTTCTTCCTGCAAGGAACGAAATGATCCATTCCAATGCTTTTCCTTGTATTCCGACGTTGCTGAGTCGTTGTATAAGGGTGCTATGACAGACTGTCGAAGGCTGCGGAGAGGTCAAGTAAAATGAGGGCAACTGTTTCTCCGTTGTCTAGTGGTGTTCGGATGTCGTCTGTAGCTGCGATGAGGGCAGTTTCGGTGCTGTGTTTGGCTCGGAAGCCGGACTGAGAGGGGTCGAGGGATTTGTTGGATTCAAGGAAGGCGGCGAGCTGACTGTTGACGGCTTTCTCAATGACTTTGGCGGGGAATGCGAGGAGCGAGATGGGACGGTAGTTCTTAAGTTCGGTGGGGTCTGCTGTGGGTTTCTTCAGAAGGGTGCTGAGTTCGGCGTGTTTCCAGATTTCCGGGAAGGTGGCGTAGTTGAAGGAACAGTTGATGACATCGCGTAGATGGGGTGCGATGATGGAGCCTGATTTGTTGAAAATGTGGTGGGGCATGGGTCGGTTGGTGATCTTGAGTGGATGGAGTTCATCAGGCGGATGGTGTCTTCAGTGGTGATTGGGTTCCAGGTGCAAAGGTTGTTAGAGGGCTGTGTTGGTTCGGAAATGGGTGGAGTGGACATGTCTTCGAGCTGGTTTTCAAAGCTGTTGTGTATTTCGGCGATTTTGTTGTGGAAGAATGAGGATAGAGAGTCGCAGAGGTTTTGGGAGGTGGATATGTCGTTGGTGCTGGCGGTGGGGTTAGTAAATTCTTTGACGATGTTGAATAGTTCCTTGCTGTTTTGGGCATTGTTGTCAAGTCGGTCCTTGAATGCTGATTTCTTGGTGGATCAGATTAGTTGGTGGTGTTTGTGGATGGCGTTCTTGAAGGTGGCTAAGTTTTCAGTGGTTGGGTATTTTTTCCAGGTTTTCTCGAGAGTGCGACAGAACTTCCTGGATTTCTTAAGGTCATCGTTGAACCAGGGGGCTTTTTTGCTACCTTGCTTGATTAGATGGTTTTTCAAGGGTGCAAGTTCGTCGGCGCTAGGGGTGATCCATTGTGTGAGGTTAGTGGCTGCTTGGTTTGGGTCCGATGGTTTGGTGGGGGGGTTTTGGCGAAGCGATGTGAAGAGTTGTTCGGTGGTGATTTTGTTCCAATTTCTTCGGGGGAATAGGTTGAGGCGGGTTGTGGGTCGTGGACTTTCTGTAGTTGAAGTGAACGCAGCTGTGGTCCGTCCAATGGAGAGCTGTGGTGTGATCGAAGGAGATGTGTTTGCTGGAGGTGAAGATAGGGTCGAGCGTGTGTCCGGCGTAGTGGGTGGGGGTGTTTACAAGTTGTTTGAGTCCTAGATTGGCCAAGTTGTCCAGAAGGGTGTTGGTGTTGTTGTTGTTTTTCTTTTCCAGGTGGAAATTGAGGTCACCCAGTAGGATGTAGTTCTCGGATGAGAGGGCGTGTGGGCTGATGAAGTCGGTAATATCTTCGCTGAATTGTGTGCGGGGTCCTGGTGGTCTGTAGATGAGGGTGCCTCTGAGAGTGGTTTTGTGGTCGATGTGAATCTGGAAGTGAAGGTGTTCGGCGGAAGCGAGGTTATCATCGGAACTGGTCGTGATGCGGATGGTGTTCTTGTGGATGATGGCGATGCCTCCTCCAGTTTGGTTGGTGCATCATTGAGTACATCATCCATTCACTGGATGATGTACTCAATGATGTCATCAGTGATGTCATCAGTGATGTCACTGACCATGTCATGAATGATGTAATAAGTGACATCATCAGCAGTGAATTGCGGGCGTGCAAGTTATAGTTAGCAGAACTAACTATAACGGAGGAATTCCGATGGTTTTGTGCGAGTGAAATGTCCAGCTAACTATAACAGCCCTGAAACCTAAGGTTTTTTCAGTGAATATATATATATAAATATATATATATATATATATATATATATATATATTCACTGAAAAAACCATAGGTTATAGACCATATATAGTTAGGAATTTGCATTTACAAAACCTTGAAAGTTCACTGAAAAAACCATAGGTTAGAGACCATATATAGTTAGCTGGACATTTTATTGACATAAAACCAATGAAATTCCATATATAGTTAGTTGCACTAACTATATATCGCGCACCCGCAATCCACTGCTGATGATATCACATATTACATCATTCATGACATGGTCAGTGACATCACTGATGACATCACTGATGACATCTCAAATGACATCACTGATGACATCACTGATGACATCTCAAATGACATCACTGATGACATCATCTAGTGTCTGTGTGTTTTTGTAAAGTTTAAATATGTTTTACATATTGAAGAATGAGTGGATGTATGGAAGACTGAGTGTGTGTGTGGCTGGCTGGGAGGTGTGTGACTCTGTGCATATCAATGTGTACTTGTATCAGTGATTGTATAAGAGAGTAAGTATGTGTTAGTATATGTGTGAAAAGTATGGTGTTCTGTGTTTAACTGTATAGATGAGGAAATCGAAGTGTGATTGATTCTTCACAGGACTGACTAGGTGTATGAGTGCATATGATAGTGTTGTAATAATGAGTGACTGTATGTATGAGTGATTGTATGGGTGAATGTGTGAATGTGTGTGTAGACGTAGGAATCAGTGAGTGCGTATGTAGTAACTGGTATTGGTGTGTCATGATGTCATCAGTGATGTCATTTGAGATGTCATCAGTGATGTCATTTGAGATGTCATCAGTGATGTCATCAGTGATGTCACTGAAGTATGGTGTTCTGTGTTTAACTGTATAGATGAGGAAATGGAAGTGTGATTGATTCTTTACAGGACTGACTAGGTGTGTGAGTAACTCCATGGATGAGTGGCAGTGTGTGAGTGTCTGCATAGGTGTATGAGTGCATATGATAGTGTTGTAATAATGAGTGACTGTATGTATGAGTGATTGTATGGGTGAATGAGTGAATGTGTGTGTAGACGTAGGAATCAGTGAGTGCGTATGTAGTAACTGGTATTGGTGTGTCATGATGTCATCAGTGATGTCATTTGAGATGTCATTTGAGATGTCATCAGTGATGTCATCAGTGATGTCACTGACCATGTCATGAATGATGTAATATGTGACATCATCAGCAGTGGATTGCGGGTGCGCGATATATAGTTAGTGCAACTAACTATATATGGAATTTCATTGGTTTTATGTCAATAAAATGTCCAGCTAACTATATATGGTCTCTAACCTATGGTTTTTTCAGTGAATTTTCAAGGTTTTGTAAATGCAAATTCCTAACTATATATGGTCTATAACCTATGGTTTTTTCAGTGAATTTCATTGGTTTTTTAAAAGCTAATATCTATAGCTGTAAAATATATTCTTTATTACGTGACGTATCACGTAGCCACGTGAGACGCCTCATGACGCGTCGCATAACCGTCACGTATCGGCTCTGCAGCGCAAACAAAACCCGTAACGTAAGCGTGCCGGAGCACGCTTACAGATATGTATTTTTTTTAACCTTAATTAGACAAAATCCACATGTGCACATATCTTGAGGCCTTGCAAAGGCACATCAAACAAACAGTCCCTACAATTTTGCCAAGTTTGCTGGAAATCTATTCCCTTAATTTTTTTTTTACTGTTTCTCTTGGTTTTCCCCTTGTTACGCTTACCGGGACGCTACCCGGTACGCGAACCGGACGCTCCAAAAACACAAGATGGCGGACTCCCGCTACGCTGCCGGTTAGCTGCCCGGTTCGCGTACCGGGAAGCGCCTCTACCGCGAAAAATCGCGGGGGACTTTAATATCCCTCTCATCAATCCTAGGGGGTCAGGAGTGGTCTACCTTGCCCCCTTTCCTTCATTTCCCCCTTCGTTTTTCACCACATCTTGTCTCTCGATCGTACCGAGAGACAAGATGGCGGCCGCTCCGGACTGTTTAGAATGTTGACAGACACCGGAGAGCCAATCAGCTTCACTTCGCGAAGTTCCGTTACGCGTTTGGTACGCGAACCGGGGCGCTAACCGGAGCGCTGTCACAGATATATATATTTTTTTAAACGTTAATTTCTCAAAATCCACTGGAGCACATATATTGAGACATAGCAAAGGCACGTCGGGCAAACCATATCTACAATTTTGCCAAGTTTCATGTAAATCTATTCAGCCGTTCGAGCTAAAAGTGAGTCCAACCGCCCTATGGAAAAATGAATGGGAAAAACGCGTTTTGGGACCCCCCTTTTTTCTCGGCCCCCCCTTGACGAAACCCCCCCAAATTTTCAGGGGCTGCTCAGAAACATAATGTGCCATTTTCCTGAAATTTTCAGCCAATTCCGTCCACAAACGCCAAAGTTATTAGACATAGAATTTTCAGAAATCCCATAGAGAAAAAATCCTAACTATATATACCCACTGGCTATCGCCAGTAGGTAATATACATATATAAACATATATAATCTGCATATCTATATAAATATAAATGCATGCATACATATACATATATGCATACATATGCATGTTATTTACATGAAAGTTTTAAAAACACTAATAAAAGCAAAGCTAAAAAGCCACCTCATTACAAACAGAATGGCTTTAACTTAAACGAGGGCGAGATCTATTGCATTTTCAATGCTTGTTTACTTTGGTTCTATCAAGAAGGCATTCAGATGTGTCACACATTTGCCATAAATTCTGAATGTTAGCACTCTAGTTGCTCATTAGATCACTGTAGTAAAGCTAGTGCTCACCAGGGAAGTCTGCTGCTAATCATGGTTTGCAGCCATTTTCCCGCATTTTTTATCCCGCAGACTTTCAGTCCGCATACCTTTATCCCGCAAGGTCATTGACCTCGCATACCATTATCCCGCATTTTTTCAAAACGCATGTGCATTTATCGCGCATGCCTTTACAAAGAATTACGTTTTAAAGGCATGTATGGTAAATGCATTTGCGTTGTGAAAACCACGATGACGAGAGAGGTAAGTGGGTTTGTGTTAATTTTTTCGTGGGTTAGTGATTGTGTAGTGTAGTGTAGTGTTGTGTAGTGTAGTGTTGTGTTAGTGTAGTGTAGAGTTGTGGTGGTTGTTTAGTGTAGGGTCATGCTGGGGGTAGTGTTTTAGGGTTTAGGGTTGTGTTGTAGTGTTTGCGTAGTGTAGGGTCATGCTGGGGGTAGTGTTTTAGGGTTTAGGGTAGTGTTGTAGTGTTTGCGTAGTGTAGGGTCATGCTGGGGGTAGTGTTTTAGGGTTTAGGGTTGTGTTGTAGTGTTTGCGTAGTGTAGGGTCATGCTGGGGCTAGGGTTTTAGGGTTTAGGGTAGTGTTGTAGTGTTTGCGTAGTGTAGGGTCATGCTGGGCGTAGTGTTTTAGGGTTTAGGATAGTGTTGTAGTGTTTGCGTAGTGTAGGGTCATGCTGGGGGTAGTGTTTTAGGGTTTTGGGTAGTGTTGTAGTGTTTGCGTAGTGTAGGGTCATGCTGGGGTGTAGTATTTTAGGGTTTAGGGTAGTGTTGTAGTGTTTGCATAGTGTAGGGTCATGCTGGGGGTAGTGTTTTAGGGTTTTGGGTAGTGTTGTAGTGTTTGCGTAGTGTAGGGTCATGCTGGGGGTAGTGTTTTAGGGTTTTGGGTAGTGTTGTAGTGTTTGCGTAGTGTAGGGTCATGCTGGGGTGTAGTGTTTTAGGGTTTTGGGTAGTGTTGTAGTGTTTGCGTAGTGTAGGGTCATGCTGGGGTGTAGTGTTTTAGGGTTTTGGGTGGTGTTGTAGTGTTTGCGTAGTGTAGGGTCATGCTGGGGGTAGTGTTTTAGGGTTTTGGGTAGTGTTGTAGTGTTTGCGTAGTGTAGGGTCATGATGGGGGTAGTGTTTTAGGGTTTTGGGTAGTGTTGTAGTGTTTGCGTAGTGTAGGGTCATGCTGGGGGGTAGTGTTTTAGGGTTTTGGGTAGTGTTGTAGTGTTTGCGTAGTGTAGGGTCATGCTGGGGGTAGTGTTTTAGGGTTTTGGGTAGTGTTGTAGTGTTTGCGTAGTGTAGGGTCATGCTGGGGGTAGTGTATTAGGGTTTAGGGTAGTGTTGTAGTGTTTGCGTAGTGTAGGGTCATGCTGGGGGTAGTGTTTTAGGGTTTAGGGTAGTGTTGTAGTGTTTGCGTAGTGTAGGGTCATGCTGGGGGTAGTGTTTTAGGGTTTAGGGTAGTGTTGTAGTGTTTGCGTAGTGTAGGGTCATGCTGGGGTGTAGTGTTTTAGGGTTTTGGGTAGTGTTGTAGTGTTTGCGTAGTGTAGGGTCATGCTGGGGGTAGTGTTTTAGGGTTTAGGGTAGTGTTGTAGTGTTTGCGTAGTGTAGGGTCATGCTGGGGTGTAGTGTTTTAGGGTTTTGGGTAGTGTTGTAGTGTTTGCGTAGTGTAGGGTCATGCTGGGGGTAGTGTTTTAGGGTTTAGGGTAGTGTTGTAGTGTTTGCGTAGTGTAGGGTCATGCTGGGGGTAGTGTATTAGGGTTTAGGGTTGTGTTGTAGTGTTTGCGTAGTGTAGGGTCAAGCTGGGGGTAGTGTTTTAGGGTTTAGGGTTGTGTTGTAGTGTTTGTGTAGTGTAGGGTCATGCTGGGGGTAGTGTTTTAGGGTTTAGGGTAGTGTTGTAGTGTTTGCGTAGTGTAGGGTCATGCTGGGGTGTAGTGTTTTAGGGTTTTGGGTAGTGTTGTAGTGTTTGCGTAGTGTAGGGTCATGCTGGGGGTAGTGTTTTAGGGTTTAGGGTAGTGTTGTAGTGTTTGTGTAGTGTAGGGTCATGCTGGGGGTAGTGTTTTAGGGTTTAGGGTAGTGTTGTACTGTTTGTGTAGTGTAGGGTCATGCTGGGCGTAGTGTTTTAGGGTTTAGGGTAGTTTAGTTGTTTAGTGTATGCTAAAGGCATATTCGTTCTAAAAGTTTTCGTTATTTTAATTTGCGGCCTAATAATACATGCGGGATTTTTTTTGCGGACTGATGGTATGCGGGATTTCGTCATATATTCGCTAATCATACTTTCTATGGCAAAATGAACCCCCTCATTTTGTTCATTTTTAAATTAAATGTTTTAAGAGTTACCACTTTATTCCAATCAAGATGGCTTCAGGTGTGCCATACCTTTGTAATAAGTAGGACTGTCAGCACTCTAGTTGTTCTTTAGAACACTCTGGGACATTCTGTCATTGGGCTATAGTTGGGCTACATCTGGCTGATATTTGGGCTACATTTGTTTTTTTTGTCTCTGGTGGCCATCTTTGGGCTACATTGGGCTACATTGGGCTACATTGGGCTACATTTGGGCTCCAACATATATATAGCCCAATGTAGCCCAATATATATTTTTCAAAGTTAATTTTCGTAAAAACCACTGGAGCCTATATCTTGAGACATAGCAAAGGCATATCGGGCTACCAGTCCCTACAATTTTGCCAAGTTTGGTGTAAATCCATTCAGCCGTTCAGGCTAAAAGTGAGGCCAACCGCCCTATGGAAAATTGCATGGGAAAAACACGTTTTGGGACCCCCCTTTTTTCTCGCCCCCCCCTTGACGAAACCCCCCCAAATTTTCAGGGGCTGCTCAGAAACAAAATGTTCAATTTTCCTGAAAATTTCAGCCAATTCTGTCCTCAAACGCCATAGTTATTCGACATAGAATTTTCAAAAATCCCATAGGAAAAAAATCCTAACTATATATACCTACTGGCTATCGCCAGTAGGTAATATATATATATATATATATATATATATATATATATATATATATATATATATATATATATATATATATATATATATATATATATTGTCATGGTACATATATATGGAGTTAAGTATAATAAAACTTTGCTTATCCATAGGAACCTCCACAATTACTTTGTCCTCTATATTCTTGTCATAATATTTTGACTCAATATTCTGTGGAAATCAGTTATCTCATTTGCTTACAGACAACTGTATATTCTCCTCGAACACCCAGATACATCTCCCTTATTTTCCATTAATTTGTGGATTATAAACTGATAGTTCTAGGACACCCCCGCGCCGCACGGCCACCAGCTGCTGCGTGCGTCTCCCTGCCTGTGTGCCTCGCTGCCTCGCTACCGCCGCGGGACCACGCCCCCTTGAGCGGCGTGGTCCGTGATCGCTCGAGCGGCCTTGCTGTTTTTGCCGTTTCTGTATTATTCTTGTCATTCTGTATTGCCTGTGTTTATCTTTCCCTGTTAGTTGTAATTTCCTTCCTGTGTGCCCTTTTCCCTAACCCTCGTCCTCCCTCCCCGCTTCCCGCCACCACCGCTAACCCCGCCCCTTTTCTTCTGTACCCTCCCCGCTCCCGCCTCCCAGCTGCTCCGCCCCCCCGCGCACTTGGCCATATATGGAGACCGTGCGACGCAGGTGAGTGTGACCTAGTTCTAGGACACCCC
Source organism: Lissotriton helveticus (assembly GCF_964261635.1). Lineage (NCBI taxonomy): Eukaryota > Metazoa > Chordata > Amphibia > Caudata > Salamandridae > Lissotriton > Lissotriton helveticus. The sequence continues at coordinate 1,451,423,667 of NC_136069.1, read as the reverse complement.
CGCGCCGCACGGCCACCAGCTGCTGCGTGCGTCTCCCTGCCTGTGTGCCTCACTGCCTCGCTACCGCCGCGGGACCACGCCCCCTTGAGCGGCGTGGTCCGTGATCGCTCGAGCGGCCTTGCTGTTTTTGCCGTTTCTGTATTATTCTTGTCATTCTGTATTGCCTGTGTTTATCTTTCCCTGTTAGTTGTAATTTCCTTCCTGTGTGCCCTTTTCCCTAACCCTCGTCCTCCCTCCCCGCTTCCCGCCACCACCGCTAACCCCGCCCCTTTTCTTCTGTACCCTCCCCGCTCCCGCCTCCCAGCTGCTCCGCCCCCGCGCACTTGGCCATATATGGCGACCGTGCGACGCAGGTGAGTGTGACCTAGTTCTAGGACACCCCCGCGCCGCACGGCCACCAGCTGCTGCGTGCGTCTCCCTGCCTGTGTGCCTCGCTGCCTCGCTACCGCCGCGGGACCACGCCCCCTTGAGCGGCGTGGTCCGTGATCGCTCGAGCGGCCTTGCTGTTTTTGCCGTTTCTGTATTATTCTTGTCATTCTGTATTGCCTGTGTTTATCTTTCCCTGTTAGTTGTAATTTCCTTCCTGTGTGCCCTTTTCCCTAACCCTCGTCCTCCCTCCCCGCTTCCCGCCACCACCGCTAACCCCGCCCCTTTTCTTCTGTACCCTCCCCGCTCCCGCCTCCCAGCTGCTCCGCCCCCGCGCACTTGGCCATATATGGCGACCGTGCAACGCAGGTGAGTGTGACCTAGTTCTAGGACACCCCCGCGCCGCACGGCCACCAGCTGCTGCGTGCGTCTCCCTGCCTGTGTGCCTCGCTGCCTCGCTACCGCCGCGGGACCACGCCCCCTTGAGCGGCGTGGTCCGTGATCGCTCGAGCGGCCTTGCTGTTTTTGCCGTTTCTGTATTATTCTTGTCATTCTGTATTGCCTGTGTTTATCTTTCCCTGTTAGTTGTAATTTCCTTCCTGTGTGCCCTTTTCCCTAACCCTCGTCCTCCCTCCCCGCTTCCCGCCACCACCGCTAACCCCGCCCCTTTTCTTCTGTACCCTCCCCGCTCCCGCCTCCCAGCTGCTCCGCCCCCCCGCGCACTTCGCCATATATGGCGACCGTGCGAACGCGCAGCGTTGACGCGCAGCGGGCGCGCCGATTGTGCGCCGAAGGCGCGCCAAAGGTAAGCCCGTCTGCGCCCGTCTGCGCCTGGACTGCGCCCAGCGCCAGGACCCCTGGCCCCCACCGACGAAAGACGACCCGACGAACCTACAACGCCGCCGAACTCATCGCACTCAACACCGGCGGCATCCCGGGGTGCCACCGAGCCACCCCGAAGCAAACCCACGGACCCTTCAGCTGCCACGCCTGCAAGTTCTCCTGCATCCGGACCTACCCTGCACCCGCCAAGCCGAACACCAGCAGCAACCACCTCAAGTGTATCCTGCTCAACACCCGCTCCGTCCACAGACACGCCATCGAACTCTGGAACCTTCTCGACACCACAGCCCCTGACATCGCCTTCCTCACGGAGACCTGGATGAACGCCTCCTCAGCGCCCGACATCGCCATCGCCATCCCAGAGGGCTACAAGATCACCCGGAGGGACCGCACCGCCAACCAGACGGGAGGAGGCATCGCCATCATCCACAGAGACACCATCCGCATCACGACCAACACCGACGACACCCTGACCACCGCCGAACACCTGCACTTCCAGATCCACACCGACCCGAAGACCACCCTCAGAGGCACCCTGATCTACCGACCCCCGGGACCACGCACACGATTCAGCGAGGACATCGCCGACTTCATCAGCCTGCATGCCCTCCCCTCCGCCGACTAGATCCTCCTGGGGGACCTCAACTTCCACCTGGAGAACAACAGCGACCGAAACACCATCACCCTGCTCGACAACCTCGCCAACCTCGGACTCAAGCAGCTGGTGTCCACCCCCACCCACCTCGCCGGACACACACTCGACGCCATCTTCTCATCCAGCAAAGACATCGCCTTCAGCCACGCAACAGAACTCCACTGGACGGACCACAGCTGCGTCCACTTCACCTTCAAAAGAACGACGATCCACCACCACCAGCAACAGGTTGCCCGAAGAAGCTGGAACAAGATCACAGCCGACCAGCTCACCGCCTCCCTGAGCCAGCACCCTCCTGCCGGCTCAGCGAACCCCAGCCAGGCCGCCGACAACCTCACGAAGTGGATCAGCAACTGCGCGGACGAACTCGCCCCGCTGAGGACCCCGCCCAGCAGACCCGGCAGCAGAAAAGCCCCATGGTTCACCGACGAACTCAAGAGCTCCAAGAAGAACTGCCGAGCCCTCGAGAAAGTATGGAGAAGGGAACCAACAATGGACCACATGAACACCCTCAAGCTCGCCACCCGGAAACACCACCAACTGATCCGCGCCACCAAGAAAAATGCATACAAGGACCGGCTGGACAACAACGCACACAACTGCAAGGAACTCTTCAGCATCGTGAAGGAGCCCTAACGCCGGAAACAACGACATCACCCCGTCGCAAGACCTCTGCAACTCCCTCGCCTCCTACTTCCACAACAAGATCGCGGACATACACAACAGTTTCAGCATCCAACCGACGCACACCACAACCGCAGCAACGCCACCCACCACCACCCTCCGCGCCTGGACTCCGATCAGCACCGAAGACACCGTCCGCACAATGAACTCCATCCACTCCGGATCTCCGACCGACCCCTGCCTTCACCACGTCTTCAACAAGGCCGACGTTGTCATCGCACCCCACCTGCGGGACATTATCAACACCTCCTTCGACACCGCCACCTTCCCGGAGAGCTGGAAGCACGCAGAACTCAGCGCTCTACTCAAGAAACCTACAGCGGACCCCACCGAACTCAAGAATTACTGTCCCATCTCGCTCCTCCCTTTCCCGGCCAAAGTCATCGAAAAGACCGTCAACAAACAGCTGGCCGCCTTCCACGAGACGAATGGATCCCTCGACCCCTCACAGTCTGGCTTCCGAGCCAACCACAGCACCGAGACCGCCCTCATCGCTGCCACCGATGACATCCGAGCCATGATGGACAACGGAGAAACAGCGGCCCTTATCCTCCTGGACCTCTCCGCGGCATTCGACACTGTCTGCCACCGCACCCTAGTGCAGCGCCTCGGCAACATCGGAATCCAGGAGAAGGCACTGGAATGGATCACCTCCTTCCTCGACGGAAGAACACGGAGAGTCCGCCTACCACCGTACAAGTCAGAGGCCACCGAAGTCATCTGCGGCGTCCCTCAAGGATCCTCGTTGAGTCCCACCCTCTTCAACGTCTACATGAGCCCCCTCGCGGCCATCGCACGCCAACACAACCTCAACATAATCTCCTACGCCGACAACACCCAGCTAATCCTCTCCCTGACCAACGACCCCGCCGCCGCCAGAGCCAACCTACACGAAGGGATGAGAGATATAGCCGAGTGGATGACGACCAGCCGTCTGAAACTGAACTCAGACAAGACGGAGGTCCTCATCCTGGGCTCCTCGCCCTCCGCCTGGGACGACTCCTGGTGGCCCCCCGCCCTGGGCACCGCACCCAAACCGACGGACCACGCACGCAACCTGGGCTTCATCCTGGACTCCTCCCTCTCCATGACCAGACAAGTCAACGCCGTCTCCTCGTCGTGCTTCAACATCCTGCGCATGCTACGGAAGATCTTCTGGTGGATCCCCACCGAAACCAGGAAGACTGTCACCCAGGCCCTCGTCACCAGCCGACTGGACTACGGCAACGCCCTCTACGCCGGAACCACCGCCAAGCTCCAGAAGAGACTCCAGCGGATCCAGAACGCCTCAGCCAGACTCATCCTCGACATCCCACGAAACAGCCACATCTCCGGACATCTGAGAGACCTGCACTGGCTCCCCGTCAACAAAAGAATCACCTTCCGCCTCCTCACCCACGCACACAAAGCCCTACACGACCAAGGCCCGAGCTACCTCAACAACCGAATCAACTTCTACGCTCCCAAGCGCCACCTCAGATCAACCAGCCACGCCCTCGCCGCCGTCCCCCGCATCCGAAGAGCGACAACAGGTGGAAGGTCCTTCTCCTACCTAGCCGCCAAGACCTGGAACTCCCTCCCAACCGACCTGCGCCTGACCCAAGACCACCTCTCCTTCAGGAAGAAGCTCAAGACCTGGCTGTTCGAGCAGTAATGGCACCCCCCCCTCCTAGCGCCTTGAGACCCTACGGGTGAGTAGTGCGCTCTATAAATGTCTTGATTGATTGATTGATAGGTAAATATGTTCAATGCTATGTCTTTTCAAACAAATCTTTAATTTAATTTGATTCTAACTATACCCTATTATCAATAACTATCTCTTTGGGCACAACTTCTTGGGCCAAAAATTTCTGAAGCAGTTTTTATTTACTCCTCACTAGTGTCTTGTAGACAAACATAACTTTTAGGGACAGGGAGAAACAGTCAATAACTGCCAACATGTCCATTTCTCTAGAGCCTGTTAGATATTACGGCCAGAAATGTCCAGATCCATTTTCTCCCACGGCTTACTTTGGCATCCCAATCTTGTCACTCAGGCACACAGTAGTTGACTTTGACTGTCAATCCAGGCACAAGCCAAATAACAACAAACTTTGTTCTCAGCCTACCTGTCAACCTTAGCCCACAAAAAAATGTATAGATTTGTTTAGTGTCACTCATTCCACAGTACCTCTTAAGAGCCAGACAAAAATAGTTTTTTTCAATCCTACAAGTACAAACAACAAATATCTGAAATAAACAACGTATCCTTGAATAGATATTTTTATTCCTTGCACCAAAATGACTTGCCACCTCTACATTCAAATTCCTTTTCTTGGGCCTCTCCTTTATATAGTTCACACATCTCTAAAGCATTTCATCTTCTATTACAGTTTTTATCAATTCATCCTAGGTTACTCCTCCTTGAGCCCTTTCAACCACATTAACCGTCTTCCTCGCCTACACGGCTTAATTCTTCTGAATGTTTTGGCAGGCGAGTAAGGCACTCTGCTATCACATTACTAGGTATGTGTTGTAAATTAAAACTGAATTCTTGTGTCTTAAATTTCTGTTTATCAATTCTTTGCATCAAGTCAGCAACTTAAATACCAGAAAGTTCCCTAACCACTTCTACATATGGCACTTCCATATAACTATAGAAACATTCTACTATAACGTCACACAAGAGACGTCAGTCCAGATATCACACATCTCCCTTAAAATATTAAAATATATATGTTCAAACATAGGTGTGTCAAGGATAAATTATTTGGCTTTCATGATGTGGGAAAGGATGAAAGATGTAATATTCAAAAACCAATGAGTATAACTGCTTCACTGTATGTATTCACAAGATGGGGTCCAATGTATGTCTTACTGACTAACACAGTCACACACAACAAACACAACTTGCTGATAAAGGGTGTATTGCCAGATAGAAGAATGACTCCTATAGAAATTACTTATTTGAGATGGTGTACCTAATATAGTGCAGCTTGATTGGTGGACAGTCGACCTGTAAAATCGTTTAATAGAGATGAGTTGCTGCCTTTAGCAGCTTGTTGGCCTTTCGAGGACATGCTGACATCCTCTTCTAAAATGGCTGCCAGCGCGAGTACAAATTGACCAAAATGTCTGTAGTGTTTATGGCAGGACATCCTTCCCTCTGAAGGATACGCAGATTTTCAATAACCAGGAACAGCTGTGTGCAGATATTTTAAAAGGGCAAGGAATGCTAGAGCACTTAGTTTAATTTCTATTCAAACATTTAAGAATGGGACTGGGAAGTAATGCCTTTGTTAGTTTTCTTTTGCCTCGAAACATTAAAAGCGCATTGGCCAGACATAACATTGAAATTACCGCAGAACAGGCCTGAATGTCTAGGGGGAATGGGAAAGGCGGTGAATGAAGATATGTAATTCCTTAATTCATTAAACAGGTGCAATTGCTTTTCAAAACTGTAAAACCCAACTGGACTAAATATGCACATCTAAACAGTGGTCTAAAAATAGCAAAAGAACATTTTCAAAAGTATTGGCTATGATTTTCCATGAAACACCAGGCCAACGCCATATCCTCAGCCTGCTTCCACACAGTTTGCATGCCCTGCAAGATCTTCCGATAGCTCTGCATCAGCACAAGGAAAAGAGTGACACATGCCCTCATCATCCACCGACATGCATCGCACTCTATAAAGACACCAACGCAGAACTCAGAAAAAACTGCAGACAATCCAAAACCCAGCAGCCAGACTAATCCTCGACCTGCCAAAGAGGACCCAGATCACCCAGCACCTGAAGAACCTCTGCTGGCTCCTCGTCCACAAAAGATGCCACTTCAAACTGCTGACCCACGCCGACAAAGCCCTCTACAACTAAAAACTAGCCTACATGAATCACCGCCTGACCTTCAACCAACCAACCAGAAACCTTTGGTCTTCACACCTTGCCCTTGCATGGATACCACGCATCCAGCGCTGCCGATCAGTAGGACCCTTCGACTCCCATCTTACCGCCAAAGCATGGAACACCAGCCACCTACTCAACACACCCTCACTCACCCACTTCAGGAAGGGGGTCCAGGCATGGTCCGTTGACTCTTCGATTTAGAGTGACAGCACAGTGCCTGGATACCCCCAGGGGTGATTAGTGCGATTTATACATACTACTTGATTGACTGATGATTTCATGAGAGCAGTTGAAAGTGATAAAGCGTACAGTTTGGTCCCAATTTTTTTGCTAATAACAATTGCTACTTTTTTGTGAACTGACAAATGGTAGATTAAACTGTACAACAGTCAAAACATTTAAAAAAACGTATTTCAGCAAAAGAAATGATTTCATGGACAAAGGTGATTGCCCACAAATTCCTTGGTGGAATGGTATGCCCTTTGTGCCCTGGAAGAGTAACTGCACGACTAGAGGAAGCACGTCAACTTTCCTGGATGGAAGGAATTGTGGGCTACTGACTTTAAAGCAGGCTCTGCTGGAATCAAATGCGTGCTATCATTTGTCCTATCATTTGTCTGCAGGAGAAAAGCTATCAAGTTTGTCAAGAATTACTCTTCGTGAGAAGTATGTCTAGTTCAGGCTGCACATGTATCAGTGACAAAAAATATAATGTCCAAGCAGTATTTTTCTTTTAGCAAAAGAGATTTACCTTTTTTGTCATTATGGCTGTAGGCTTTGTAACCGTAAGTAGTTTTATCACACTTACAATACTTTGCCTTTTCTCAATAAATGCACTTCTCTGTGTTCGGTAGGGATAGATATTATGTGCGTGCAAATCAATGTTATATCATACTTAAATTAAATCATAATAGACAAATGCAGATTCGGATTGCTCAGCACTGGCTCTGTGAGTAAATCTTATTGTTCAGAAATCCCTTTTAGGTGTCCCAGCTCTCCATGGACCAATGTTCAGTAGAAGAGAGGGACTGCAGTCAGCATTACATTCCTCAGCAGCTGTGCACACAATGGCCTGTTGATGTTGGAGTGGCCTATCGCTATGGTGTAAGCTCTTTGGATGCCTGTGCGGCATGAAACATTGGAACTGGTAGGTCAAGATCACAGAGTACAGCTTCTTTGATGCTGCTTTGGTGTCTGGGATAATTGCACATGTTAAGGGGAGACATAATTTCCTCTCTGCAGTTGCTGGTCATCTTGGCTGTAAGCCTGAAACCCTGTCAGTGGTCTGGATGGATGCAGGGGCTCACAGTGGTGAGAGTTCAGTCTCACATCTGAGGGAGAGGCGGGCTTCAGAAGTTTCATGCTCTAGGTTTGGGGGCTTGCAGAAGTGACAAGCCTTCAGCCTGGCGTGCCAGGACAAAGGCATGCACTCTGCATGCACTCTGCTCTCCTGCCTCCATGTCTCCATACGGTTGCACGTTAGATCACTTGAGCGTCGTGGTGCAAACCAAAGGAGGTAGGGTGGGATTGGGGCAATTCCTGATTGAGGGTACTGATATGGAGAGGTGCGTTACCCTAATTACACAAATGGGGGCAACCAATCCATTTTGGAAATATGAAAGTTGCTGTGAGCACACCAGAATACCGAAGGATACACAGGTCATTGTACTGGCTCTGGAGTACTCGCATCATTGTTGTGTGACTCACAGCACCTTTCATATTTCCAAATTGGATTGGTTGCCGCTATTCGTGTAATTAGGTTACAGCGCCTCTCCATACCAGTACACTCAATTGGGAATTGCCACAATCCCACCCTACCTGCTTTGCTATGGGTCAAGACGCTCGAGTGATCTAACTTACCTCCGTTCCTTCCTGTCATTATCGCAATTGCCTCATTGCTTGCCCCCAGCTATTACGCTTGGCTAAAATTCCCTCAGGCATGTAATTTTTACGTCCTGATGATGATCCCAATATTGTTTCTACGGGATAGAAACGCTGTCGATCTTATATGCACCGTAAACGCAATTGAATTAATTACTGATGTGTAACAGTGTCTCTACATATTGTTTGCTTGTTACATTTCTTTATACAAGTTACAAGCATTTTTGTCCTGTCTGAGCCTTTTTCTGAATTTGTGAATTTCTGTTAATTTGTGTCTTTGTTATATATGTTGCGTTGGATGCAACTTTTTATTCTCATGTTTATGTGATTTGATACATTATTACATTTTCTGTCTGGTTGGACAGCTTTACATTAGCACTGATTTCAGGCCTATATTCATTGTTTTCTGTGTGAATCTCCCCTGTCAGGGACTATTTTGTAATTGTAACTTCAAACATACAGAGGCCATCCAAAAATGGGTTGCCCCACCTCATAAATTAATCCATGCAAACTTCACTTACAAACAGTGGGAATAAAGGGGGAAGTTATGACAAGACCCAGATGTACCAAGGTGAACCAGTAGGTAGTCTCTGCATTGCCTTCAGGTTGAAAGGCCTGTACCCTACTCCTATAATCAGCTGCCACCAACCATTAGAAGCAATATAGCTTGGTAATGCAGCCACACTATTTAAAACCAGGATCATTTTGGGAGGTTCCTTAACCTAGCAGAGTCTAGTATTCTGTTGGTGAACCACACAATCATGGCAAGCATTTGTCCAGTAGAGTCATGACAAACGTGTGTCTTCTCTTCAAGCAAACATACTGGAGCCACCAGAATGCTAGTGCTAAAATAAGGGGCAGGTTGTCACCGGTATACTGTGCATGGGGCTTTCGACTCTGTATTGTGCACCTTTTTAATTTAAGCATTAATTCCAAAAGGATGGCTCTATGTTTCAACAAAGTATTTTCCCCACTGGAATAGTCGAAAATTCATGCCACCATGTATCATGCTGGGTCTCTCTTATGTCCTTAGGTGTTGTTGGGCCCCTTATGGGGTACTCACCTCACTTGTTTCCTCTGCCCCCAACAAGTGATGTTGCTGGGTGATCATTTATGTTGGATTGGGGTGAGTGTGCTTACAATGGGTGGGGAATTTACTGCTCTAAATACTGTTGTAACCTTTTCAGTATCTCAGAAGCATAGCTCCTCGGACTCTTCCGAGTAGTAGCTCTCTATTTGTGGTCTGCGCGGCCTACAGCAGGTGTTGAACAGTTGCATGAGCTTCTCCGTTTCCCTGCAGCACTTCTAATACAATTGGTTAAACATAAAAGGGACTAAACAGCCTTGAGTCAAACTAAGTGGGTGTCAGATTGTCATCTTATTAGCGTCATCTCACGACGCAGAGATGAGTCATAACCAAGGTGCTATACAAGTGTAAGTGTCACCCACTCTATGAGCACGTCCACACTTCATAGAAAGCTTTTATATAAAACAAATAACATGGGACCGTAAATAGAACCTTCCAACCTTCCAAATTTTATGGGAAACGATTTCACCCATCTACTAATTGTCAGAGACACTCACTACTAGATTCAATTTTGAGACACATTTCAAAGTGGGTGGGATCATATCAGTGCGATTATTGAAGATCTGTGTGTTTTATAGAAGATCAGTGTCTGTTATAACATGAAATTGTTGATTATCCGCACACGTGATGTGATTAAGTAGACAAATTGCAAGAAATAATAATTCCAGTGTGTGTATGAAAAAATAAATAGGAACTAGGGCATTTCATAGGATTGTCAAAGAAAGGTTTCCAGTATAAATGGACATTAAAGATTTATACTGTGGAATTATTGCCGTATAGCCATAAATAAAGACATTGTTTTGGCTAGAGGTTTCAAGAGCCATGAAGGACAACGAGAGCGAGGTGGAAAATCCTCCATTATTGTGGTTAACGTTTTCCTTCATGTGCAATTTGGGGTGACAAATTATGTAAGCAAATTAGTAATTTTAATGGTGTATATGACGGTAACCACGAAATGAATGATTTTGTGCTAAAACGATATGATTATCTCATATAGAAATGTAATTAATAATGTAGTATAGTTGTGTCACACATGTGAAAAACCATGGTTTTTAAAATGGATGCAGCTTTTGGTGTTTTGTTCATCCCGCTCCTGCTTATTCCTCCTCCCAATGGTTACCCGCTGCAAGTCTTCTCCCCCTACAGTTTCTGCGGAACGTGGGGAGATGACGTCAATGTACTTGTCAGGATCACAAGCAATCTTACCTGTTTGGTTGCTTGTAGATTTCGCAGAGACGTTATGGACCGACTTCCCAGTACCCTAACAAATCACCAGTGTTTAGTATTTTGAGACACTACGGCTACTCAGAATTCAAGGAAGAAGGCCGGATCTGGGACGCTAACTTTCCTGGTTGTCGACCTGCGAGCCAACAAGGAAAAAATAATAACTACCCCTTCTAGATTCATTGTCAAAGCCTAGCTTTCTATTTACTAACAATCTCTGCTGCTATTTTAGAAAACGCCCTACCTGCGAGCTAGGAATGTTTGGCATCGCATCCTTTTCGTCATCGTGAAGTGAAAGTTCTTTTCTGTGTGATTAGTTGTAGAGATAGGGGCATATTATCAAGAAAGGGCGTTACATTATCGCCGCTTTTATCGGCAAGAAACTGCAGATAAAGCGGCGATAATGGGCTTGATAATATGCTCTATGAATTCCAATCGAAGCTCATGATAGATGTGAACACATCTAACATGGGCTTCGATTGAAATTCATAGAGCATATTATCAAGCCCATTATCGCCGCTTTATCTGCAGTTTCTTGCCGATAAAAGCGGCGATAATGTAACGCCCTTTCTTGATAATATGCCCCATAGTCTTTAGAAGAAGTTATGTGCACCTGTGTTTTGAAAGATAAACCTTAAATACGATATTGATATCTGGTTTACTTTTCTAAGCTAAACTACAGTTGCTTACTTTATTATTCCTCACTTACTCTTTTGAATCTCCAAAATCTTTTATCTTCACAACCTGAATTCGAATTTAAAGAAAATCAACATATGCAAAATTCACAGTAAAACTTTCAAAAGCTCATGCCCTATGCTTTGCTCTACTAAACGTTCAAGAAATGTCTTTTCCAACTCTTGAAATTCACTATATTCAAATTGTCTAATTTTGGTCTTCTTTCTTTCAGGTTCTGTAAATGAAAATATGTCCCAAGTAACATCAAGGTAAGTTTTCATGCGCTTAATGCTAACTTTCTTGCATTGGGCGCCGAGGTTTTAAACAAAGAAATGTTCATTTAGGTTTGTTCTTTCTTTTCTTTCAGCTTCGTGAACACAGTTGAAAAAATGAAGCAGAGATGACAGGAAATTAGCCACTGTCGAACAAGTGGGATCCTCTGAAGAAAAGCAGGTAGACGACGCGAGTCTTTCCGTCCTCAAAGCTGAAGGCAAAGCGCTTTTCCGCATATGGCTGTGGCATTACATAGCCTTGCCATACCCAAAACGGCCGCTGATTCTTGCACGCGTTCCACTACGTGCGACCTTTGCTTGTGGCATTTCTTAGGCTTTTGTCATTGTTCTCATAGCCAGGGGCGGCCTTAGGCATGTGCAAGCTGTGCACCTGCACAGGGACACCAAACCACAGGGGCCACCACGCCAATATATATCTTTAATATAATAATCCTCTGAGGATGGATACATATTTGCGTGGCGGCCTCTGGCAGGGATTTGGCGGCCCTCGGCTCTGTTCCACTTGCAAACACCCTGACACCCCCCCCCTCTTCACTGGCCTCCGCACACCGCCCCGCCCGGACCCCCTCTGCCGGGGCCCCCTACCTACGCTCTCTGCCCAGGGCCGCCATGAGCATAGAGCCGCCCCTGTCATAGCTTTCCTTTGATAGAGCGCTGCCCCTGCTGTACAAACCTGATGTTCCTGCGCTTGTTCACACAAACTCACAACTAAAACCATGCATCCCTATGTAATTGACCAAAGCACAACACAAATCTATTAACCCCATCCTGTTCATGAAAGCACTACTATAAATCCTTACATAATACTTTTATGCTAAATCAGTCCGCAGTTTAAATACTCTTTATATATAATACACAATGGTGTGCAGGATGCACGGGACAGGGATGGGTTTTATGATGGGAATAAACTCTTTAACAGAGTGCCTAATTCTCACTCCTGGACGCACCTAGTTAATTTAGCAAAACTTTAGAGGTGACAAAGGGTGTCTTGACAGTACTGTAGTGTTAGAAATTTGTATTGTAAATGAAACTTTCATCGGGTATCTAAAGTATCTTTTGAAGGATTTCCGCTGCTAATTCAGAGGAAGGCATCTATTGGCTTATTGTTAAGAAAAGGTTTCATAATAGGTTGCACATCTATGGAGTGCAGTTGCTGAGGAAGCAAGTGGAAGATTTCTGTTACCTTTAGAAATGGGTCAGTGATAAGAGCCTTAGGAACGTATTAAAATGTTTTTGATGTGCCTTAGTGAACTAGCAATGATCATGCTATGCTGAGTTTGCTGTTTTATCAATGAATATTCATAAATTGTGTATAAAAACCCCTATTTTAGAAGGATCAGGGTGACTTTTCATTTTCTCCTCCAACTTTGTCTGATTATTTTTGATATTTTTTCTTACAGGATGCCGTCAGTACTCTTTATGCTTTAGACACCCAGGGCCCGATGTAGGTAAATCTTTTTTACCACTTCTTAAATACCGATTCATACCGAATCGGTATTTAAGAAGTGGTAAAAAAGAGCAGGGCAGATGTAGGTAATTGTATTTTTTCAATTACCGAATCGGAAGGATTCGGTATTTACTGATTCGGTAAATACCGAATCGGTAATGCCCATTGATTCCTATGGGCATTGAAGCCCATAGGAATCAATGGGCATTACCGATTCGGTATTTACCGAATCGGTAAATACCGAATTTTGCAAGGGTGCAGGGGGTGTCACTTTGACACCCTCTAGCAACCCAAAGACGGGCATGTGTGCCATGTGGCACACAGACATGCCCTAAGGGCATGTCTGTGTGTCACATGGCACAGGTGTGCATGCACAGATGTAGAAGAATCTCAGAGTATGAAGTGTACAGGACAAAATATGCAACACTGTACATGCAAAGAATGATCCATTGTATTAAATCAGGGCAATGGTCAGCATTAGAAAAACATTTTGTGAAGGCATTTAAGTTAGCATTGCACGTTTAAATGAAATAAGCTCTGACTTTACTCCAAACATAATGAAATTAAATCAATTTTAATAAAGAATGTATAAATTTCACACAATATTATTACAAATAAATGACTAGCATTAGAAATGCCCTACAGTCACACATTTTTTCAATATTCATATAAATGCATGGTTTTACATTTTGAATCTTCTAAAATCCTTTCTCATATTTCATAACCTACATAGTCTCTAGTATCAAGCCTGTACTTCATTGCTATACATTTTTGCATTGACTTTTCTAACCGGTGCATTCTCAGCTCACAGCATAAAAATTACTAGGGCACGTCACATAACATCAACATTGCCATCAATATACGTCTCTAAGCAACAGATGCATTTAGAATTTATTTTCTCAACTCATTTATGTGTCTTCATGTTAGCTTATGAATGTTTTGTTCATCTCACATTTTAAAGCACACTTTTACAGGGCCTCTTACTACACTTGTCCCGGTCTCTATGTCTATTGCGTGCAACAGGGTGTGGCTCAACGGCTAGGGCGGCTGACTTTGCCCATCTGTTATGCAACTGGTGCTCATGTAAAGCACTTTGATACCTTTGGGATGAGTTTGCGCTACATAAAACTGCAACAAAAAAAAGTGTACTTTCAGCCTGTCTTGTTTTCTCTTTATAAATGTGTCTTGTGTTATGATTTATAAAATCCTGCAGGATCAGTGGTGTACATCGAACAACAGGATGTGATCCCAAAAGTCTTTTGGCCCAATTCACAAATGACCTTCACACTTGTCGTGAAGGCACCTCAGCAGTAAGAAAATGCAATGCGGAGGTATCACCACGAGTGAGGGGCCCCCACCATGACTTCTGAACCTCTGCCACGAGTGCAGAAGTGCTTTGTAAATGGGGCCCCTGACTTCAGCATCCTTGAGCCTGTGGTTACTTTTATTATTGAACTCAATCATAAAAACTGGGTTTACTAATACTGAAACTGAGATATCAAATTCATTCAGATTATGCATTGAAGACATTTTAAATGGATGTCATTACTCCATTACCAGCCTTGCAATTCCAAATAATATCAAATACAACGTTTTGGAGCACCCTCTAAGTATCGGATCTGTGATTTTTGGAAAACTATGCATGACTGGAATGTCTGACACACAATTATGACAACTGACAGGTTGTTCCATGCACTTACAAATGACAATTGCATGAAACCTGCATCTTTGCATTACATTTTCACATTTGAGATGTTTGCTGATATTAAACTGTGCTAAAGTAATCTGCTACTTTTCTCATATCAACTTTACATTGATCTCTGCAGAAGAGTGACCTAAACAAGATAGTGTCTCACATCTGAAAAGATCCAATGCTTAGAATGAGTTTGTTGTTTGATTTAGTCTCAAAGAAGGAATGCTCTCAAAATGGTAATGCATTGTTGGTGTATCCAAAGTGAAACACAACAGAGTTGTGAATCACTGTTTTAATACTAATAAATGGAGCAATAAAAAACATTTTATTTCCAGAACTTTACTCTTTCAAAAAATTAGAATAACGGGAATCAAATTGCAAATGTTCTGAAACTATGCGTTGCTGACCTTCACATTCAAGTCGTAATTGATTAATTTTTTTACAAAAAATTAAGACAGTAAAAAAATCCAAAATTAAAAAGGATGTTTTTGCTCCTCTTCTAAGTTTAAGAAAGACATATTGGAAAAAGCAGTTCATAATATGGTTGTTCCCAGCAAAGAATCTGAAAACATATTTTACATTGTCCATATAATTAAATCCGTTGCCACTTTCATATTCAACTCATTAAAAAATGTACTATCTATTAAAGATAGCTGCCCTTGAAAGCGAAACCATAACTTTATCAGCCTGATTGTGTTTAGTAAATGAAACATATAGGGTCAAAGTAAATAGCTGGTTTGTTCAAATGATTATTAGCATACATTTGACTACAAAACACTATCTTGAAGAAGTAGCCACATTCTGCAAATGACATGCAGAGCAATATTACACACTGAAGAACGAGCAAATCCTTCTTCATTTTCAAACATTCTATTTCGATTTAAGTTTTCAATGCTTGCTACTTTACCTGGATAAAATAGTTATCATACAGAAAGCACTTTTTTAACCCTTCTTTTGATTAAATTCACCTACTGTACTGTTTAGTGTACTAATTTACATGCATCAAACAATTTCCACCGACCATCTCATGATCTTATGATGCTTTAGCAGTTGCATATTGGAATATTGAGGACAGAAATACCTAAAGATTGTTTACAAAACATATTGTTTCAGTGGGTGTAGAGTTTCTATCATTAGCTACAATGAAGCAATATTTTTGTAAATAATGTTTCGGTGACACTATTTATGTGAGCAATATTCTGACTAGGCCTGGGCAGAATTTCAATTACACTGGAGTAATCGGAGTAATTTCGGTAATTCTGCATTACTCTTCATTGTAGAATTACCAATAAATACGCAATTAATCTACCTCACCTAAATGTGGGGGGAAAATCCTACTGCAAGAACATATTTAGCGATCGCAAGCAGCTGCTCACAATTGCTATTCTTTTCTAGTGCGTTTAGTGCTATTTCTTAGTGGAAAAAATTACCCTTGTGTTCATATTGGTGGTTTTTGCGCTAAGATGATAGTGTAATAAGCAGGAGTAAGTTGGGGGAAAATTCTACCCCAAAGGCACATTTAGCAAGCACGCTATTTCTGTTCTGTGTCCTTTAGCAGCATTTCTTAAAGCACGACTGCCTCATTACATCCAAAATAGATGCAAGGGAGCATTTGTGCGCTATGAAATAGCACTAAATACAGAATTACTGTTCCCACTTAAATCTGCATAATCCTATAGAATTCTTAGGTAAAGCCCATCCCTAATTCTGACCACCATAACCTGGTGCATATCACATTGACACAGATATAATTTGAGTTCCCCGGCTCTAACATATGCATTTCTTAAGTTTTACATTTTGCATAGGGATAGAAGATAGACTCATATACCAACCAGCATACATTGAAGAAACGTTACAATATCATCACTTCAGAACTAATAAAGGAGTTATCACGTGAAAGTCTGACAGTCCTCTCGAACATAGTAAAAACTTCCTTCATACAAGGTGTCTTCTTGGGAACATGGAAAATGGGACAGATTCTATCCCCTGATTAAAGTCAAACCTGTACCTCGATGACTAAATAACAGCCCAATTACGCACCTATCGATCCAGGGGAGGATCAATAAAAAGCAGGTGCAGACTAGCTGTACAAAAAGATCAAGAGCATATCACTACTGCAGAGCTAACAGTCTGTATTCAGACTGCGATATAGTTTCATCCATTTAGTCGATAATAGTATGCTGACCTCTGATAGCAGTGATATCTGTGTTGACTTTGAAGATGCTTTCTATGTATGTCTTAAGTGATACCTAAAGACCAGAGCTCATGCAAATGAGCACTAGATTTGACCTCAGCATCTAACTTGCAGCAAGGTCTAGGTCTCTGCTGATCTGTCAGCTTCCACCTCTAAATATAGTCCACCGAGTTCTAATGGACAGAAAATACATCATAATTCATCATTGCA
This sequence comes from Lissotriton helveticus, assembly GCF_964261635.1. NCBI lineage: Eukaryota > Metazoa > Chordata > Amphibia > Caudata > Salamandridae > Lissotriton > Lissotriton helveticus. The sequence goes on along the minus strand of NC_136069.1, from coordinate 1,451,406,528 downwards.
TGGAAGGCAGTTGTTCAACATGTTCTTGACATTATCAGATCAGAGAATCAGGTGGAGCTACCTGATTCTCTGATCTGCTAATGTCAAGAACAAGTTGAACAACTGCCTTGCACCATCCAAGCATGGATGCCCAAAGCGTTCCTTAAGCTGAACTTCAACCAAAATGAAATTTGTCTTCATTGACTACATGACATGTTCTGTAATGGCTCAACTCATCAACAACTCAACACCCTTATGCTTGCACATCCACACCGATATATCAGCTGACATTGACGGCCTAGTTATAGCTAGTTCTGCTTACAGAATAAAGAAGTTCCAATGGAGAGCACAGTTCCAAACTGCTGAGTAGATGTTGGTCACTCCCCCAGATTCATACTAGCAACATCTGAAAAATGTCATTCAAACAGCATCCTGTCCTTGGGTCCATGCTCATCTCGCCAACGTCCTTGTTCTCGCAATCTCTTACCAGTGCCAGGGGTATTTTCCCCAGTGCTGTATCACACTCATATTTCAAAATCTCCCCAGGTATATCTAGTGCCTGAGGTGAGAACTCTATGCCCTATTCTTCTAAAATTTGGGGCACGATCAACGATTCCTAACATTTAAAGGACTAAGGGCCATATGTATCAAGCAAATTCGCATTCGCCTTCGCAAACGCCGAATTTCGCCGAATTTTGCCGTTTGCGAATGCGAATTTGCTAAATGGTATGTATTAAGGAAAATCTGGTGCAAAACAAGGAATCGCAAAATTTGCAATTCCTTATTTTGCAATTGCATTTAAGGAATCGCAAATTTCCACCAACTTCAAGTTGATGATAATTTGCGAATTCCTTGAAAAATGCACATTTTTGCATTTTTCAAAGTGCAATGTGACGCACATAATGCCCGTAGGGCATGTATGTGCACCACATGTGCACCCATGCTTATTTCAGGGGTGTAACAGGGTGTCCTTTGGACACCCCTGCACCCCATGAAATTATTCTCAATTTGCGATTCTCAAATTGCGAATTGCAAATTGAGAATAACTTCCCATTCATTCCTATGGGCCTCCTGGCCCATAGAACAGATTGGAAAAGTATTCCTTAATTGCGATTCACAAGGAATACTAAGAATTCGCAAAAAAAATGCGAATTTGTACATACATCTCAATTTGCGATTCTGAAATAACGATTTCTAAAAAATCGCTATTTCAGAATCGCAAATCAGGTTGATGATACATATGGCCCTAAGGAGTATGACAGGCCAATGCAGGACCATTGCTTTGACTCGTGGTTTGCTGCCCTCCTTAGTCTCCTGGTGTGCAAAATCTTTTATATTTTGGATTTTTATCTACAGGCTTTGTAGATCATGAACTTTGTGATGAGGTGCTGTGATTAGTTTGTAGGCAGGTTAAAGAAAGAAGACATTTTCTCATGCGGCTTCATGGTGAATACTGAAAACATTATTGACATGTAGAGTGAGACCCTAAACCACTGCATATTTGTTTTACGTCATTGAAAGGAGGTACAGAGCTGAAGTCTTTCAAATATTATTTTGCATTGTGCTTGGCTCTATATTTTCCTTTTAATTATTGTGGTGACTCCCTGACAAAGCGAGTAGACCTGAATTTTTATTGATGCAGCCCTATTATTGTGTATGGGTCAGGGTGGGGGATACTTTGTTTTTAGGGTTTATAGCTTACTGGTGTAAGACAGTTACAGGTGATTCCAGGTCTGATGGTCCAGTTAGGGGAACCTGACATGTGGCACATTTTGGTTTTGAGGTGCTTTAGAGAGAGATACAATAGGCATTTCCATCTGCCATTCTAGATATTGTTGCTAATTTGTGCATTGTATTTAGTGGGTGCAGCACGATCATATAGTTGATCCACCGAGAACAGACCCGGTCCATGCTAGGACTGCCAAGAAAACGGTGCATCCCTATTGCGCAGAACACAATTGTGCCACAACATGCCCTTCGCGTGCAATAGCAGAGGCACGCCCAGCAACCGGTGCACATCAGTACCTTTCCTTTTCAACAGAAAAAGTGTTGGCTCAACACTGATGTATTGCATTGCTTTTTGCGCTGCTTAATTTTGAGTCTCTAGCCCACACCACCTCCTCTGAGTATGCCATGGATTTCTCTTTTAGCTAATCTGAAATTCAAGTTCTAAAAAGGGATACTTGGGGGGAGATGTACTACGATTTTGTGCCATGATTGCATCACAGACAAATAGGCACAAAATCTTTTTTTCCCAATTTACTTTCCAGCGCTAAATTTGTTTAGTGCTGCAAATAACAGATAGGTAATGCAAAGCAGCGCAGAGTGCTGATTTGCATTACTTTGCACCATGGGGCGTACCAATGGTGGTGCATTGGCGTTCCCATGCAACCACTGAAGGTTTCTCATGTTAAACCCAATTTACTAAATAATGTAGATTGGGTTTAGCGTGAGAAAACTGAGCCCTTTTCAAGTAGGCACAAGGAAGGATAAATGTTTTTATTTCTCCTTCCTTTTCAGACTTTGCATGTGCGCTGCACTTTACAGCCCACAGACACAGTGGGACAATGGTTTAAGTGAGTTTGTGCATAGTATTTTGTACTGGAAATGTTCCCTCCAGTACAAAACCTATGCTAGACTCACAGAGACACCCTTGCTCCATGGCGCAGAGGTGTCTCTGTGGCACACGGCTGCTGATTTCAGCGTCAGGGCTAGTGAGAGGGGAGGAGAGTGCCTTATTTTATTAAATTGGACGCTCTCCTCCTCTCTCCTTTTCATTTAGCGCAGTGCAGCATTTGAGGCTGCTGCAGTGTGCTACGTGAAAAATTTGTAAATCTGCCTCTTGGTTTCTAGTTGGGGGGTCTGCAGTACACAGGCCTCAGGATACCAATGGTGAAAGACCTTAGGTGTTACAAATGGGGGCCAGTACTCTCATCTGCTGTTGTGGGTGAGGCCTTGTACTCTTGATGTCCTGGGGCCTGACTTACTGTGGATCCTGCTCAACTAGTCCAAGTAGCCCCTCTGCACTTGACTGCACTTGAGGGATAGCTGTGGTTGAGCAGTGAAGGCTCCTTGGGGGGATGTAGATAGAGGTCAGTGAACATTACTCATAACTCAAAATGCAAAAACAGCTCAAACAATAAATCATTGTCCAGCCAAATGCATGCTTTTATAAGTAAAAATAGTATTTTATTCATAAATCTTCAAAGGCAAAAAAACGTGGCACTCAAATGCAACAACACAAGCCTCCTTGAGGAATGTATGACATATTGATGCATGCCTTTACAACGCATGCCTTTACATCACAGGCAATACAACGAACGAGTTGTTACCAAGCGTTCCATTACAATGTAACTCGTTACAACGACTTGCTTTAGTGACGCGCTGGAGCTTGGAATAGGATATTTTACTATTCCAACTCCAGTCTGTGCAACAGTAGGGAAGGTGTTGCATTTTAAATCCAACAATGAGTTCCTGAAGGCAAGTCGTTGTAATGACTTGTCTGTAATGGAACGTGTTGTAATGGAACGCGTGTTAATGACGCGTTCGTTGTAGTGCCTGCGTTGTAATGGCACTGCACTGTTTACTCTCCTTGAGGTTGGGGCTGTTGTAGTTGTCAGGAGAATCCCTGTCCAACCCTCCTTTGTGTAGCATGTTCAGGGTTATTGCCACATCAGGGAATTTAAACTATTAGGGCCTACTCAAGAGTTCTGCTTTTTGACTTTTTAGAAACTTAGTCGAAGTGTCTATGGTGTTGCAGCACTCGTTAGCAGCGAGTTCCTCTGGGGCCTAACTTGCCTAGTTCACGTCCCTGTCTCTTAGCACAGAACAGCTTCGTCTTCTCACACTGCCTGTTTGGATGCTCGGTAGATTACAAATGTTTGAGGACTCAACCTCCCCTTCTTGTACTCCTTTTCCAGACACCAATTGTTATTAGGGTCTGGGTCTTTAAAGTTCTATGTTGGGTTCTGCTTCTTTGGAAATGGGCGCTTCTCCTTTTCATCTTCATTCATGAAAGAGGTGTGTCACAGCAGGCACAACTCCAAAGCTGATTGTCCACAACACAATTCATGGGAGTGACCAGAGTTCACACCTGGATGCCAGCCACAGTGACATGTGCATTAAAAGGTTAACCCCAGCCCCCCCAGCCCTACTCTTTATGCTTCTCTTATCAGCCCATCTCTCTTCCTGTGATGTGTTCAGACCCCTTCCTTGTGATCTAACACTGAATTCAAGAGCAGTTTTTAGGTCTCGCGCCTAGCGTTGCAGTGCGCAACACTGCTAGAGCAGCTCGAGACCTCTAGTAAGGGTGTTTTGAAAGCTGACCACACGCTCGTGCTTGTGATCAGGCTTTCGCCAACGCCATTGGCTATAGTTTTTTAAAAACAAAAATAATGCACGCCTTTGCTCCGCCCATTCCCACTGGTGGCCAGCACGCACAGCAGCGCACATTCGCGTCGCTGCTGCGCTCCCTCCCCCCGCTCCTCTGTGGTGCGCACGTCCCTGTATGTGGCCGCTGGCTCTTCAGCCTATGCTGGTGGTGCAGGGGGAAGCCTTTGTTGTGACATGGAGTAGTCTCTGTTTCACTTTGGGCCTCAAAGTGGAAGGACAATGCTGGCATCGAACCCTGAGATGGCGAAGCTGTTTTTTTCAGCATGGTGCCTGTTTTCGTATTTCTACACATGACCTGCTTCGGAGCAATGGCTCGCCCAGACTCACCAGAGAAAGAGAGAACCCTTCAGCTGCACTTTATTGTCTTTTCTTTTGCGGGGCGCTGTTCGCCAACCTCCAATATTTAAATATCTTTCAACTATTCAGCGCGGCGCTTTCAGCTTCAAAGCTCCTTCTCCTCCCTCCCATCGTAAGACACTTCAAGAGATGTGGAGGAAGATAAAGCTGATGCAATGGAATGAGAAGAAAGGAGGCTTTATCCTAGAGGCTGAGAATTGTAATAATATTGAAGGTGACAGAAGCGGGATCCCAATTTTGGGTTCGCCCCCTTATGCTAGGACCCTACCATCTGCATCATTCAACCTGCTTTCCTTGGATTCTTTGCACTGTTGTGCTTGCCCTGCTCTGGCCCGCAGGGCAATTCGACAACTCCCGAAAGGCAGGCATGACAAATTGATGACAAATCGTGTGAATGTGCATCTTTTTCTGTGAAAGTGAAACTGAAGGCTGTCTGGACAATGACGTGAAAAGAATAAAACCTTACTACTGCGAGCACAACTTAGCTGCCCCATGGTTCAGGACGGTGGTTAGAAGGCAGAGTGTTGTTGTGTGTGCTTCTACGCTTGGCACAGCGGCTGGGAGGACTGGCTGCAGAAGTCTGAAGGTCCGAGCAGCTGACTGCTGCTTGTGTTATATAACAGGTGCAGATGGTCTACGCAGTAGGTTGTTGTCTGCCTGTCGCTTTTGCACCAGCCACTTTCCTCCAATTCTATCTTCATGATGCTTACTCCAACTTCAGCAGTATCCCCTTTGTTATGAGCGCCAATGCCTCCGGGCCAAGTCTACGATCACAGGAGGGTTATTCAGGCACTCACTCCTCCCAGTTTGCGTGATATATAATTAAATAATAAGATACAGCATTATCTTGTGCAGATTAAAAAAATATATATATATTTTTTATTCACTCTAACTCAAAGAGGGTGCTGTGCCTGGCCTTGCTTTCACACAACCTTTGATAACTCTGCTATGACGTGATGATTAGCCTTGGCCACGCCCACAAACCCAGAAGTGTAAGGCTGGCTTGAAGAAGATGGCGCCATCTGGGCGGAAGGCAGTGGTGGGGGAAAAAGTGAGTTTACTTATTGAGAATTCCCAGTGCCCTGCCTTTACATATGCCCGTTTAGCCACCTCTGCATCTTTCTTTAACTGCTCCTGAACCCGGTGTTACTGCACCTGCGCATTAACTTGACCCAGGTGTTAGTACACCTGCTGCATTAACTTGAATCAGGCTCAACATCCTGTGAATCTGGGGAAATCACAATCTCTCCATGCCTATCAAAAAATTAATGCGTCAGTGTGTAACGTAACTGGTGCTTACGTAAAGCACTCCAATACCTTCGGGTCGGGTTTGCGCTATATAAAAACCACAAAAAACTAAAAACTAAATTCGACGGGCCAGTGCATACAGAGAATGCATACCATAAAGGAAAGAGGAACTGGTACACACGCTGTCTATGCACCCGCACCTCCCTCTTAAACCAATGCCTCACATGCTCTATCTAAGGCGCAAAGGCCAGGGCATGCAAAGCATTGTATGAAAGTGTGCATGCTCTTCTGTCTCTCTTTAGGGGACTGGACAGATGTTCCTCCAAATCTTTAGAACTGGGGTCGAATGAGCATGCATACTTTTGTACAGATGCTGTGTAGGCATGCACTCCTGTCTTTCAGTAGGGTAGGGCTCAGAGGACCCAAAGGAGTCAGCGGCCAGTGCATATAGCATGTGTATAATCGTGGACATTCTTAGCCAATTCTTTTTCTGTGCTTCTTGTGTTTCGGAGAGAGGACTGGAAAAGTATGTACTCAGTCATACACATTCTGCACACTCACCAGGCTCTGCCTCCATCAAGTCCATTTATGAGGAAGGCTCAGAGATTTACAGACGAAACGGATTGGTGCTACTGATCTTACACAATATGTACATGCATAGCCGGCCCTCTCTTCAAAACTCACTCCATGTTAGTCTTTGATGATGTCCACGAGTATTTGCACTAACATACACCTGCTGCGTATGTTCATTTACCTTCCCAGATTCTCTGTTACATCAGAGCTTTCTTGCACTACCTCCTTAATTGAACAATATTTACAGTCAGTCTTCAAAGGAAGATGCTCAGGTGAGTTAAAATTTCACTGCTGACACATGTAGTACCTTGCAAGTTACCAGTGACAATGTTAGCAAGGTCATGAGTCTTGAACTTGTTTGAAGTCCTACTAAAATGCATAATAGTGCCAGCTCTCATTTGTAGCACTCGGAAATGAACAAATAAATAAAAATGAGTCATTCTTATTACATACAATAAGGGAATGCCTTATACATGGAGGTTTGTTGCTGGATAAACAAGGACAAACAGCGTGTAGATAATGTACATTTGTGTAAAAGAAAGTACATTCTCTGAAGAGTCTATGGTTTTTCATATTAAGACATATATGTCCTTACCAAATCCTAACACTAGGTAAATCTCACGCCTGGCCACAAAACACATAAATGTAACTTTGTCATTTACTAAACTGAAAAATAGGCCAACATTCATTAGCTTTGTCTGAAAAAAATGCACCTCGTATGGGGCCCAGTTTAGTAGCAATAACTTGAAGAAAGATTTTCCTGTAATAGTTTATTAGCCGCTCGCATTGTATGGGAGTAGTTCTGGCCCACTCCTCCCCATAAAACTGCTTATGAAAACTGTTGATGTCATTCAAGTATACACACTTCTCTTTAGACCCCACCATAGCATCCACATTGGGTTAAGGTCAAAGCTGTGAGTAGGAGATTCCAGTATCATTCTTTTCTTTTTCAGGCATTGAGCATTACCCATGTGAGTTGTATCATTGTGAACTCTCAGCTACGCTATAGCTGTTCGTTAAATGAACTCACATTTTCCTCCTTGAGAATGCACTTGTATAAAGAGGGCGAACATCTTTTTTCACATCACTGTGGTGCAGTGGGTTTATGTGCTATTTCAGAGTTTCAGAAATCAAGCTGTGCTGGAATGGGTAATTTTAGGGGAAACTGATACGTTCAATCAATCAATCAATCAATCATGGCATTTATATAGCGCACTACTCACCCGGATGGTCTCAAGGCGCTAGGGGAGGGGGGGGGTCTGCTACTGCTCGAACAGCCAGGTCTTGAGCTGTTTCCTGAAGGCGAGGTGGTCCCGGGTCAGGCGGAGGTGGGTCGGGAGGGAGTTCCAGGTCTTGGCGGCCAGGTAGGAGAAGGACCTTCCTCCTGTTGTGGCTCTTCGGATGCGGGGGACGGCGGCGAGGGCGTGGCTGGTTGAACGGAGCTGGCGTGTGGGAGTGTAGAAGTTGATGCGGCTGTTGAGGTATCTCGGGCCTTGGTCGTGTAGGGCTTTGTGTGCGTGGGTGAGGAGACGGAAGGTGATTCTCTTGTTGACCGGGAGCCAGTGCAGATCTCTCAGGTGTCCGTTGTAGTAACGTTTGAACGTTAGTTTATCAGTATCTTGTAATAGTTTACAGCCCCCCCCCGACCCTCCTGGCGTGACTTAAGCATAGAAAGACACTCTAATGGAAGTGCAATTAGAAAGTCCCTCTTGAAGAGAACACCTTAGCAGGGAACACCCTCATCGACCAAAGAAATCTGTACAGGAAGAAAGGTTTCCTAATGTGGAGGAGCAGGTAAGTAAATGCTGTTTTAGTGGACCTGCGAGAGTACACCACCAGAACCTCTGATCATCAGGCTGTGTTTCACTAACAAGCACACTTCACTCAGTTAGGTCCACAGACGTGCAGTCACAGACCTTTCTTCATCTTTCTTAACAGATGTCTTCCATTACAAACATAACCTGGACTCAAAGTCTGCTTTACTAAGACACACCATCTTCCATTAACAAATGCTACATTATCATTTTAGCTTACCTCCTAGTCTTATATAATCGAAGTTAATAGCAACTGACTTTAACAAACTGTTACCAAATATTGAAGAACCATACAAAATGAAATACTATACAGGGTCAGATCCATGCATTTATAGATGATTTTAATACTTTCACATACTGAAAGGACTAGCTAGCACGGTGACTAGGTATAGGCGGAATGCCTTTGTTTACAGGGTAAATGGCATGTATGCATGCTACTGTGGTCTCCCTTAGGCAGGTGTGATAACTGGGTGTTCCTACCAACAAGTATGTGTAACTTCGTGGAAGGTAGGACCAGGGTCTGGCATGCTGCGTTCACAGATAGGGTGCAAATGGGCACATGGATAGATTTGCATGCCTGCCTTGGCCATAATGTTTTGTGAAGATGAGTCAGATGTGTGAGGAAGCCTCAATGACTCCACAAACAAGCATTTGCAATGCATTAGGTCTCACATTTGAGGTATTGACATTGTAAATACCCATGCCTTTTATTTACGTATTTTAAAAACCTGCAAGCGGTGGGTAAACATGCACTTTGTACTTACAGTCGCTGCTTACGGGAAGAAACGCTGGCAGTAAGTACACCTCTTTTACTGCCAGCCTTGCTTTTCATAAGCAAGGACTATAAGTACAAAGTGCGTTTTTATGCACTGCTTGCAGCTTTTCAAAACACAGAAATAAAGGGCACTGTTATTTAAAATCCCAATAGCTCAAACTCTCGCAAATGCGAGACCTATTGCATTGCAAATGCTTGTTTTAAATGTAAAGGGAGTCTTTTACTTTTCCCTCCAGTTTGCCCCACCCAGCTTAAAGGAATGCAGCAATGCACAAATCTGTTTGGAGGGATTTATCTCCTCCTCATGTCTTTACCAAGCAGGTCTTTGCTTCAAAAAATGGAACCCAAGGTCCTTCATACAATGAACCATTGCAGGCACGCTCACTCAGTGTATATTCATAGCACACTTTCTGTTCAGCATTAATACCTCTATGCATTGTACCCTCACGTGTTCACATGCATTCAGCACATCCACCTAGTCTGAGTGCACTGTTCAGCACTGAAGCCAGTGGCGTCACTAGGGGGGTGCGGGGGGTGCGGCCCGCACCGGGTGACACCAACACATGGGGTGACACCAATCTGCCCTGCAGCCTCGCCTCTGCTCTCACCTTTACTTTCGCTCCCTGTGCAAGCTTGTTCCTCATGCTGTTCACACTCGCCAGCGTCTCGCAGGAGATCTGCAATGCTTGACTGCAATTTTCTTTGCTCACAAGGCAACTCTATAGCAGCCTAGCTCATCTGAGGGTGCATAGTTTCCTATTTTTCAGTATCTTGCAGTCTTAAGGTTTTCAGTGAACCAGTTCCAAATTTCAGCTTGCTCTTCACTACAGTGCCACCTGTTGCTCGCACTCTTGTTTATACAAATCCAGGGAAGACAGATGGAGTAAGAGAGAGAGGGAGACAGAGGGAGCTAGAGGGAGTAATACAGAGAGAGGGAGCTAGAGAGAGCAAGACAGAGAGAGAGGGAGCAAGAGGGAGTAACAAAAGGAGAGAGGGAGCTAGAGAGAGTAAGACAGAGAGAGAGGGAGATAAAGGGAATAAGAGAGAGAGAGGGAGCTAGAGGGAGTAAGACAGAGAGAGAGAGAAAGCTAGAGTGAGAAAGACAAAGCGAGAGGGAGCTAGAGTGAGAAAGACAGAGAGAGAGGAAGCTAGAGGGAGTAAGACAGAGAGAGGGAGACAGAGGTAGCTAGAGGACGTAAGACAGAGAGAGGGAGCTAGACAGAGAGAGGGAGTAAGATAGAGAGAGAGGGAGCTAGAGGGAGCAAGACAGAGAGAGAGGGAGCTGGAGGGAATAAGAGAGAGGGAGCTAGAGGGAGCAAGACAGAGAGAGAGGGAGCTAGAGGGAGTAAGACAGAGAGAGGGAGCTAGAGGGAGTAAGATAGAGAGAGAGGGAGCTAGAGGGAGCAAGACAGAGAGAGAGGGAGCTAGAGGGAATAAGAGAGAGGGAGCTAGAGGGAGCAAGACAGAGAGAGAGGGAGCTAGAGGGAGTAAGACAGAGAGAGGGAGCTAGAGGGAGCTAGACAGAGAGAGGGAGCTAGAGGGAGTAAGACAGAGAGAGAGGGAGACAGAGGGAGCTAGAGGGAGCAAGACAGAGAGAGAGGGGGCTAGACAGAGAGAGGGAGCAAGAGGGAGTAAGATAGAGAGAGAGGGAGCTAGAGAGAGGGAGACAGAGAGAGAGGGAGCTAGAGGGAGTAAGAGAACGAGAGGGAGCTAGAGGAAGGAAGACAGAGAGAGAGGGAGCTAGAGGGAGTACGACAGAGAGAGAGGGACCTAGAGGGAGTAAGACAGAGAGAGAGGGAGCTAGAGGGAGTAAGACAGAGAGAGAGGGAGACAGAGGGAGCTAGAGGGGGCAAGAGAGAGGGAGACAGAAGGAGCTAGAGGGGGCAAGAGAGAGGGAGCTAGAGGGAGCTAGACAGAGAGAGGGAGCTAGAGGGAGTAAGACAGAGAGAGAGGGAGCTAGAGAGATTAAGACAGAGAGCGAGGGAGCTGGAGGGAGCTAGAGGGAGTAAGATAGAGAGAGAGGGAGCTAGAGCAAGCAAGACAGAGAGAGGGAGCTAGAGGAAGTAAGAGAGAGAGAGGGAGCTAGACAGAGAGAGGGAGCTAGAGGGAGTAAGATAGAGAGAGAGGGAGCTAGCGCGAGCAAGACAGAGAGAGAGGGAGCTAGAGGGAGAAAGATAGAGAGAGAGGGAGCTAGAGCGAGCAAGACAGAGAGAGAGGGAGCTAGAGGGAGTAAGAGAGACTGAGGGAGCTAGAGGGAGCAAGACAGAGAGAGGGAGCTAGAGGGACTAAGACGGAGAGAGAGAGCTAGAGGGAGTAAGAGAGAGAGAGGAAGCTAGACAGAGAGAGGGAGCTAGAGGGAGTAAGATAGAGAGAGAGGGAGCTAGCGCGAGCAAGACAGAGAGAGAGGGAGCTAGAGGGAGAAAGATAGAGAGAGAGGGAGCTAGAGCGAGCAAGACAGAGAGAGAGGGAGCTAGAGGGAGTAAGAGAGACTGAGGGAGCTAGAGGGAGCAAGACAGAGAGAGGGAGCTAGAGGGACTAAGACGGAGAGAGGGAGCTAGAGGGAGTAAGACAGAGAGAGGGAGTAAGACAGAGAGAGAGGGAGCTAGAGGGAGTAAGACAGAGAGAGAGGGAGACAGAGGGAGCTAGAGGGAGCAAGAGAGAGGGAGCTAGAGGGAGCTAGACAGAGAGAGGGAGCTAGAGGGAGTAAGACAGAGAGAGAGGGAGCTAGAGAGATTAAGACAGAGAGCGAGGGAGCTAGAGGGAGCTAGAGGGAGTAAGATAGAGAGAGAGGGAGCTAGAGCAAGCTAGACAGGGAGAGAGGGAGCTAGAGGAAGTAAGAGAGAGAGAGGGAGCTAGACAGCGAGAGGGAGCTAGAGGGAGTAAGATAGAGAGAGAGGGAGCTAGCGCGAGGAAGACAGAGAGAGGGAGCTAGAGGGAGTAAGATAGAGAGAGAGGGAGCTAGAGGGAGCAAGACAGAGAGAGAGGGAGCTAGAGGGAATAAGAGAGAGGGAGCTAGAGGGAGCAAGACAGAGAGAGAGGGAGCTAGAGGGAGTAAGACAGAGAGAGGGAGCTAGAGGGAGCTAGACAGAGAGAGGGAGCTAGAGGGAGTAAGACAGAGAGAGAGGGAGACAGAGGGAGCTAGAGGGAGCAAGACAGAGAGAGAGGGGGCTAGACAGAGAGAGGGAGCTAGAGGGAGTAAGATAGAGAGAGAGGGAGCTAGAGAGAGGGAGATAGAGAGAGAGGGAGCTTGAGGGAGTAAGAGAACGAGAGGGAGCTAGAGGGAGGAAGACAGAGAGAGAGGGAGCTAGAGGGAGTACGACAGAGAGAGAGGGACCTAGAGGGAGTAAGACAGAGAGAGAGGGAGCTAGAGGGAGTAAGACAGAGAGAGAGGGAGACAGAGGGAGCTAGAGGGGGCAAGAGAGAGGGAGACAGAGGGAGCTAGAGGGGGCAAGAGAGAGGGAGCTAGAGGGAGCTAGACAGAGAGAGGGAGCTAGAGGGAGTAAGACAGAGAGAGATGGAGCTAGAGAGATTAAGACAGAGAGCGAGGGAGCTAGAGGGAGCTAGAGGGAGTAAGATAGAGAGAGAGGGAGCTAGAGCAAGCAAGACAGAGAGAGGGAGCTAGAGGAAGTAAGAGAGAGAGAGGGAGCTAGACAGAGAGAGGGAGCTAGAGGGAGTAAGATAGAGAGAGAGGGAGCTAGCGCGAGCAAGACAGAGAGAGAGGGAGCTAGAGGGAGAAAGATAGAGAGAGAGGGAGCTAGAGCGAGCAAGACAGAGAGAGAGGGAGCTAGAGGGAGTAAGAGAGACAGAGGGAGCTAGAGGGAGCAAGACAGAGAGAGGGAGCTAGAGGGACTAAGACGGAGAGAGGGAGCTAGAGGGAGTAAGACAGAGAGAGAGGGAGCTAGAGGGAGTAAGACAGAGAGAGAGGGAGCTAGAGGGAGTAAGACAGAGAGAGAGGGAGACAGAGGGAGCTAGAGGGAGCAAGAGAGAGGGAGCTAGAGGGAGCTAGACAGAGAGAGGGAGCTAGAGGGAGTAAGACAGAGAGAGAGGGAGCTAGAGAGATTAAGACAGAGAGCGAGGGAGCTAGAGGGAGCTAGAGGGAGTAAGATAGAGAGAGAGGGAGCTAGAGCAAGCAAGACAGGGAGTTAGGGAGCTAGAGGAAGTAAGAGAGAGAGAGGGAGCTAGACAGAGAGAGGGAGCTAGAGGGAGTAAGATAGAGAGAGAGGGAGCTAGCGCGAGGAAGACAGAGAGAGAGGGAGCTATAGGGAGAAAGATAGAGAGAGAGGGAGCTAGAGCGAGCAAGACAGAGAGAGAGGGAGCTAGAGGGAGTAACAGAGACAGAGGGAGCTAGAGGGAGCAAGACAGAGAGAGGGAGCTAGAGGGACTAAGATGGAGAGAGAGGGAGCTAGAGGGAGTAAGACAGAGAGAGAGGGAGCTAGACGGAGCAAGACAGAGAGAGAGGGAGCTAGAGGGAGCAAGACAGAGAGGGAGCTAGAGGAAGTAAGAGAGAGGGAGCTAGAGGGAGTAAGACAGAGAGAGAGGGAGCTAGAGGGAGTAAGACAGAGAGAGAGGGGGCTAGAGGGAGTAAGAGAGAGAGATGGAGCTAGAGGGAGTAAGACAGAGAGGGAGACAGAGGGAGCTAGAGGGAGTAAGGCAGGGAGAGAGGGAGCTAGACAGAGAGAGGGAGCTAGAGGGATTAAGATAGAGAGAGAGGGAGCAAGACAGAGAGAGAGGGAGCTAGACGGAGCAAGACAGAGAGAGAGGGAGGTAGACGGTGTAAGACAGAGAGAGAGGGAGCTAGAGGGAGCAAGACAGAGAGGGAGCTAGAGGGAGTAAGAGAGAGGGAGCTAGAGGGAGTAAGAGAGAGGGGGATAGAGGGAGTAAGACAGAGAGAGGAAGCTAGAGGGCGTAAGACAGAGAGAGGGAGCTAGAGGGAGCAAGACAGAGAGGGAGAGGGAGCTAGAGGGGGCAAGAGAGAGGGAGACAGAGGGAGCTAGAGGGGGCAAGAGAGAGGGAGCTAGAGGGAGCTAGACAGAGAGAGGGAGCTAGAGGGAGTAAGACAGAGAGAGAGGGAGCTAGAGAGATTAAGACAGAGAGCGAGGGAGCTGGAGGGAGCTAGAGGGAGTAAGATGGAGAGAGAGGGAGCTAGAGCAAGCAAGACAGAGAGATGAAGCTAGAGGAAGTAAGAGAGAGAGAGGGAGCTAGACAGAGAGAGGGAGCTAGAGGGAGTAAGATAGAGAGAGAGGGAGCTAGAGAGAGGGAGATAGAGAGAGAGGGAGCTTGAGGGAGTAAGAGAACGAGAGGGAGCTAGAGGGAGGAAGACAGAGAGAGAGGGAGCTAGAGGGAGTACGACAGAGAGAGAGGGACCTAGAGGGAGTAAGACAGAGAGAGAGGGAGCTAGAGGGAGTAAGACAGAGAGAGAGGGAGACAGAGGGAGCTAGAGGGGGCAAGAGAGAGGGAGACAGAGGGAGCTAGAGGGGGCAAGAGAGAGGGAGCTAGAGGGAGCTAGACAGAGAGAGGGAGCTAGAGGGAGTAAGACAGAGAGAGATGGAGCTAGAGAGATTAAGACAGAGAGCGAGGGAGCTAGAGGGAGCTAGAGGGAGTAAGATAGAGAGAGAGGGAGCTAGAGCAAGCAAGACAGAGAGAGGGAGCTAGAGGAAGTAAGAGAGAGAGAGGGAGCTAGACAGAGAGAGGGAGCTAGAGGGAGTAAGATAGAGAGAGAGGGAGCTAGCGCGAGCAAGACAGAGAGAGAGGGAGCTAGAGGGAGAAAGATAGAGAGAGAGGGAGCTAGAGCGAGCAAGACAGAGAGAGAGGGAGCTAGAGGGAGTAAGAGAGACAGAGGGAGCTAGAGGGAGCAAGACAGAGAGAGGGAGCTAGAGGGACTAAGACGGAGAGAGGGAGCTAGAGGGAGTAAGACAGAGAGAGAGGGAGCTAGAGGGAGTAAGACAGAGAGAGAGGGAGCTAGAGGGAGTAAGACAGAGAGAGAGGGAGACAGAGGGAGCTAGAGGGAGCAAGAGAGAGGGAGCTAGAGGGAGCTAGACAGAGAGAGGGAGCTAGAGGGAGTAAGACAGAGAGAGAGGGAGCTAGAGAGATTAAGACAGAGAGCGAGGGAGCTAGAGGGAGCTAGAGGGAGTAAGATAGAGAGAGAGGGAGCTAGAGCAAGCAAGACAGGGAGTTAGGGAGCTAGAGGAAGTAAGAGAGAGAGAGGGAGCTAGACAGAGAGAGGGAGCTAGAGGGAGTAAGATAGAGAGAGAGGGAGCTAGCGCGAGGAAGACAGAGAGAGAGGGAGCTATAGGGAGAAAGATAGAGAGAGAGGGAGCTAGAGCGAGCAAGACAGAGAGAGAGGGAGCTAGAGGGAGTAACAGAGACAGAGGGAGCTAGAGGGAGCAAGACAGAGAGAGGGAGCTAGAGGGACTAAGATGGAGAGAGAGGGAGCTAGAGGGAGTAAGACAGAGAGAGAGGGAGCTAGACGGAGCAAGACAGAGAGAGAGGGAGCTAGAGGGAGCAAGACAGAGAGGGAGCTAGAGGAAGTAAGAGAGAGGGAGCTAGAGGGAGTAAGACAGAGAGAGAGGGAGCTAGAGGGAGTAAGACAGAGAGAGAGGGGGCTAGAGGGAGTAAGAGAGAGAGATGGAGCTAGAGGGAGTAAGACAGAGAGGGAGACAGAGGGAGCTAGAGGGAGTAAGGCAGGGAGAGAGGGAGCTAGACAGAGAGAGGGAGCTAGAGGGATTAAGATAGAGAGAGAGGGAGCAAGACAGAGAGAGAGGGAGCTAGACGGAGCAAGACAGAGAGAGAGGGAGGTAGACGGTGTAAGACAGAGAGAGAGGGAGCTAGAGGGAGCAAGACAGAGAGGGAGCTAGAGGGAGTAAGAGAGAGGGAGCTAGAGGGAGTAAGAGAGAGGGGGATAGAGGGAGTAAGACAGAGAGAGGAAGCTAGAGGGCGTAAGACAGAGAGAGGGAGCTAGAGGGAGCAAGACAGAGAGGGAGAGGGAGCTAGAGGGGGCAAGAGAGAGGGAGACAGAGGGAGCTAGAGGGGGCAAGAGAGAGGGAGCTAGAGGGAGCTAGACAGAGAGAGGGAGCTAGAGGGAGTAAGACAGAGAGAGAGGGAGCTAGAGAGATTAAGACAGAGAGCGAGGGAGCTGGAGGGAGCTAGAGGGAGTAAGATGGAGAGAGAGGGAGCTAGAGCAAGCAAGACAGAGAGATGAAGCTAGAGGAAGTAAGAGAGAGAGAGGGAGCTAGACAGAGAGAGGGAGCTAGAGGGAGTAAGATAGAGAGAGAGGGAGCTAGCGCGAGCAAGACAGAGAGAGAGGGAGCTAGAGGGAGAAAGATAGAGAGAGAGGGAGCTAGAGCGAGCAAGACAGAGAGAGAGGGAGCTAGAGGGAGTAAGAGAGACTGAGGGAGCTAGAGGGAGCAAGACAGAGAGAGGGAGCTAGAGGGACTAAGACGGAGAGAGGGAGCTAGAGGGAGTAAGACAGAGAGAGAGGGAGCTAGAGGGAGTAAGACAGAGAGAGAGGGAGCTAGAGGGAGTAAGACAGAGAGAGAGGGAGATAGAGGGAGCTAGAGGGAGCAAGAGAGAGGGAGCTAGAGGGAGCTAGACAGAGAGGGGGAGCTAGAGGGAGTAAGACAGAGAGAGAGGGAGCTAGAGAGATTAAGACAGAGAGCGAGGGAGCTAGAGGGAGCTAGAGGGAGTAAGATAGAGAGAGAGGGAGCTAGAGCAAGCAAGACAGGGAGAGGGAGCTAGAGGAAGTAAGAGAGAGAGAGGGAGCTAGACAGCGAGAGGGAGCTAGAGGGAGTAAGATAGAGAGAGAGGGAGCTAGCGCGAGGAAGACAGAGAGAGGGAGCTAGAGGGAGTAAGATAGAGAGAGAGGGAGCTAGAGGGAGCAAGACAGAGAGAGAGGGAGCTAGAGGGAATAAGAGAGAGGGAGCTAGAGGGAGCAAGACAGAGAGAGAGGGAGCTAGAGGGAGTAAGACAGAGAGAGGTAGCTAGAGGGAGCTAGACAGAGAGAGGGAGCTAGAGGGAGTAAGACAGAGAGAGAGGGAGACAGAGGGAGCTAGAGGGAGCAAGATAGAGAGAGAGGGAGCTAGAGCAAGCAAGACAGAGAGAGGGAGCTAGAGGAAGTAAGAGAGAGAGAGGGAGCTAGACAGAGAGAGGGAGCTAGAGGGAGTAAGATAGAGAGAGAGGGAGCTAGCGCGAGCAAGACAGAGAGAGAGGGAGCTAGAGGGAGAAAGATAGAGAGAGAGGGAGCTAGAGCGAGCAAGACAGAGAGAGAGGGAGCTAGAGGGAGTAAGAGAGACAGAGGGAGCTAGAGGGAGCAAGACAGAGAGAGGGAGCTAGAGGGACTAAGACGGAGAGAGGGAGCTAGAGGGAGTAAGACAGAGAGAGAGGGAGCTAGAGGGAGTAAGACAGAGAGAGAGGGAGCTAGAGGGAGTAAGACAGAGAGAGAGGGAGACAGGGGGAGCTAGAGGGAGCAAGAGAGAGGGAGCTAGAGGGAGCTAGACAGAGAGAGGGAGCTAGAGGGAGTAAGACAGAGAGAGAGGGAGCTAGAGAGATTAAGACAGAGAGCGAGGGAGCTAGAGGGAGTAAGATAGAGAGAGAGGGAGCTAGAGCAAGCAAGACAGGGAGTTAGGGAGCTAGAGGAAGTAAGAGAGAGAGAGGGAGCTAGACAGAGAGAGGGAGCTAGAGGGAGTAAGATAGAGAGAGAGGGAGCTAGCGCGAGGAAGACAGAGAGAGAGGGAGCTATAGGGAGAAAGATAGAGAGAGAGGGAGCTAGAGCGAGCAAGACAGAGAGAGAGGGAGCTAGAGGGAGTAACAGAGACAGAGGGAGCTAGAGGGAGCAAGACAGAGAGAGGGAGCTAGAGGGACTAAGACGGAGAGAGAGGGAGCTAGAGGGAGTAAGACAGAGAGAGAGGGAGCTAGACGGAGCAAGACAGAGAGAGAGGGAGCTAGAGGGAGCAAGACAGAGAGGGAGCTAGAGGAAGTAAGAGAGAGGGAGCTAGAGGGAGTAAGACAGAGAGAGAGGGAGCTAGAGGGAGTAAGACAGAGAGAGAGGGGGCTAGAGGGAGTAAGAGAGAGAGAGGGAGCTAGAGGGAGTAAGACAGAGAGGGAGACAGAGGGAGCTAGAGGGAGTAAGGCAGGGAGAGAGGGAGCTAGACAGAGAGAGGGAGCTAGAGGGATTAAGATAGAGAGAGAGGGAGCAAGACAGAGAGAGAGGGAGCTAGACGGAGCAAGACAGAGAGAGAGGGAGGTAGACGGTGTAAGACAGAGAGAGAGGGAGCTAGAGGGAGCACGACAGAGAGGGAGTTAGAGGGAGTAAGAGAGAGGGAGCTAGAGGGAGTAAGAGAGAGGGGGATAGAGGGAGTAAGACAGAGAGAGGAAGCTAGAGGGGGTAAGACAGAGAGAGGGAGCTAGAAGGGAGCAAGACAGAGAGGGAGAGGGAGCTAGAGGGAGTAAACCAGAGAGAGGGAGCTAGAGGGAGCAAGACAGAGTGAGAGGGAGCTAGAAGGAGTAATAGAGAGAGAGGGAGCTAGAGGGAGTAAGAGAGAGAGCGGGAACTAGAGGGAGTATGAGAGAGAGCGGGAGCTAGAGGGAGTAAGACAGAGAGGGAGCTAGAGGGAGTAAGACAGGGAGCTAGAGGGAGTAAGACAGAGAGAGAGGGAGCTGGAGGGAGTAAGACAGAGAGAGAGGGAGCTAGAAGGAGTAAGAGAGGGAGCTAGAGGGAGCAAGACAGAGAGAGGGAGCTAGAGGGAGTAAGACAGAGGGAGAGGGAGCTAGAGGGAGTAAGACCGAGACAGAGGGAGCTAGAGGGAGTAAGACAGAGAGAGAGGGAACCAGAGGGAGCTAGAGGGAGTAAGACAGAGAGAGGGAGCTAGAGGAAGCTAGACAGAGAGAGGGAGCTAGAGGGAGTAAGACAGTACCTAGCACCGTACATTTCCGACAGAGGTGGTCCATGCGGTAAGTCGTGAGGGGGTGACACCATGAGTTACCCGCACCGGGTGACACCAAACCCCAGTGACGCCACTGACTGAAGCCATTGGTGGGTAGAGAGCACTGGGCGTTATATTACAGGTGATTTGCAGGTTCCTGTGGCAGGGATTGGAAAGTGGAACCAGGTAGACAGTAGGAGTGGGTATAGAGTGGGCCATGGGAGAGATTATGACTAGTGAGAGCACTTGATCATACAGAGTGCTTGCAATACTAGAGGAAAAGAATACAGTATAGATCTAGACAGATGGGCAAGGTCAACAAGACCGAGGAAAGTCAGAGTGGAAAGCAAGGAGGAAAAATAGGTTTGCAGAGAATGGGAACCAGGTGAATAGTAAAGTGCAGAGCGTAAAAGGTGAGACGGGTCAAAGACAAAAGGGAACCGGGGAGACATGCATGGAAATGGGTGGGGGTGGCCTCTATAGCTCTTTCATCCTGTATCTGGATGCTTCAACTGTGCTGTTATGTCTACACACTGATTTTGTGGCACTATGAGTGATTTTTTTACATGTGTTGTTTGTCCGTGTTGTATTACCGTACCTACTCCCATGCATGACATGCTATCACACTAATGATGGAACAGAAAAGAAGGCTATTTTAAAGTCCAGTCTCACTTCTGGTCATCTTGAAATTATACTTTAACTTCAGATGGAGCCTAATTAAGGGTGGCTCTGGGTAATTTCTTTCCAACACTCAGACAAAGGGTGTTCTGGATGTGCCTGGCTCAAGCCTTTGGAAGCAGTGATATATGTGAAGTTCTCTCAAGCGTTGTCGCATCAGACAGAAGTATGTTCTAGCAATGAAACGACCTTGCTTCACACATGCATATTTCTCACTTATTCCCATATTAAAAGAAACTCAACCAATTCCAGACTGAAATAAAGGCACAGACTAAAAAGAAGATAAAGACGGAAGAATTATGACAGTTACTAAATATTTATCAACTGTGGAGACATAAACAGAAGCGCCTCTGAGTGTTTTAACATTCCAAGCCTACATCTACCAGCTGTAACTGAATGGAAATTAGAGCATTTTGCCACTGAACATGGAACAAGTAAGTCCAAATTTAGATTATTTGAAGGCTCAATTATTATATGAATAACCATTTAGGCATTCTGTATCTAATGCGCCAACATCACAAGCCTTTGCCTGTAGGGGTTGAAGGATGTACAAGTTGTGTAATCGTCTGAGACTTAAGACCTCACAAAACTCTCTGCTCAGGGCGGTTATGACAAGACCCTTGGCTCTCCCTTCGTTGGGCTTAGGGGGAGCTAGCTGGAAAATAAACATGTTAACAAGGACATTTTTTAAACGTTAACACTTTCCTCAGATCTTAATAGACTGCAGACAGAATTTAGAAAATACGACAGGGCTGAAAATGTCTTCCAGCTGTTACATTTCAAGGTGCTTCTGCTAAATAGACTAAATGTGTGTTAATATTTACAGATTTCAACTCTAGCATCTTCTCAGATTATGTGTTTCTAACAAAATTGTAACAGATGCATATAGTCTTCCGATATAAAACAAGCGTTGACAAAGACTTGGTAAAGTAAGCCGTGGAAAGGGTGGAATTAAGTATTTTGTTTGAATGCATTTTTTATTTCATGAATATCAATATTTATTTGAAGCACTATACATCAAACTGATATGTAATAGCTTTGGATTTTGTTTAGTGCTTTTACACAGCAGTCCACCGTGTGCAAGGGGATATGCGCACATGCAGACCGAGCAAAGAATTGAAGACTTCCACACACACAGTGAACAACATTCTTGCTAGTACCTATTCACAAAAACAACACATATAAAAGCAGCCATGTACAGAGTCAATACAAACAAAGATTGCCATACACATATGGCATCCACGTGCACACATGAACATATATACAGATATGCACAACTTACACGGAGGCACACATGTACAGTTGAAGACTTGAAGGAGAAAATAAGCCAGCACCCTTCTTAAATG
This sequence comes from Lissotriton helveticus, assembly GCF_964261635.1. NCBI lineage: Eukaryota > Metazoa > Chordata > Amphibia > Caudata > Salamandridae > Lissotriton > Lissotriton helveticus. The sequence goes on along the minus strand of NC_136069.1, from coordinate 1,451,385,449 downwards.
AGCCTACTACCATGAACCAGCTTGGGACTGATCAGGTGCTCTTATTGTCAAAGCTCTTCCATTGAGTGTTCCTTCCCCTTGCATCACTTCTACATCATGCACTGCTCCATAACTCCTTAGTTGTCCAACACCTTGTGTGAAACGCCTAGCCAGTCCTGGGTTATTGGCCAAAATATTTGAATGTTGGGATGTTTGATTTCCTATTGATAATGGAAATAGGACAACTACAAAACTGTAAGTTCTGTTGGTTAAAAAGCCAGCCATTCATTTACTCTTCTATTATACTGAAATTCAAGCCAAACTCTTAAACTCTATATCTTCAGATCTTTTGCTTCAAATTGTGTCCACGTCATCTAAACTCCTCCTGTCTCCTTCATGCCAGATCTTCATCTTCTTTCTTTCATTGCTCAATTATTTAATTGCTCTATTATTATTCAATGTCCACTTTGGACCGCGGCCGTTTGTAAATAAATCCCATGGCATCATCTACCAAAACGGTGCTAACAACGCGCAATTCGTCCTTGATGTGTCCCCTTCTCAGTGCTTGAACTGTGCCTCATCTTTATCCATGACTGGGTGAGCAGTAAAGATATAAAACTCAACAAAAGTAAAACATAAATGTGACCTAAAGATCTTTGACACGTTAGTTTTCCTCATATTAGTGGCTTATGGAGTTGGGCACTCAACCCTCAGCATCTTCTGCAAAAGGCTTCGAAGTAACATTTGATTCTGATTTTACCACTGGATCCCCTTTTATTTGTTTAATTCTCTAGGAGCAGGTCTCTATTATAATGACCCAATCTCTCTGTCATAAGTTTAGAATGGCCACCTACATATCTCCTGTTTAGACTTCAGTGATTGCAGCATCATTATTCCAGCCTTGACCACAACATCTCTGCACTGGCCCTCTGCACTGGTTTTCCCGAACAAAAACTCTGGGTCTATTGGACCAGAATCGGTCTTTCCTGAAAGTTTTTCTCTGCCTGGAAATATGCACCTTCTAATGATCCAGGTTGGTGCTCAAGCTTCTTGGTTCAAACTGTAAATATCTGTAAAGCATCATGGTACTAATTCAGAAACATTCATGATGATCTTGTCTTCAACATGACCGTCAAGGGTTTGGACTAACAAACACTGTTCCCATCCATACGTGCATGCAGCTGGATGCCATCCGAGTGTAAGGTAACAATGCATACAGGCTGCGCTAGTGGCAGGAGTAGGGTATGGAAATGACAATAATACAAAATAGATGAAGGTTTTACACATAACAAATGCCAACATTCAGGTATTGTGATGCACAAATGTGCATGGGAAGATGAATTGAAAATAGAAAAAGTAGAATAGGTTTTCATTTCCTGCTTGCACAGTAATTAAATACATTTGCCATTTGGTAACAAAGGACATTGAAAAGTAAAGCCTGCTTCATGCTTTCTTTTATAATCTTTCTGTGCTAAGCTATTAAACAGTTATATTTACCTATGTTCACATTTCTTGCAGATAACAGCAATAAGCAATAACAGCTAGATTCATGAAGCAAAATTGCGATTGCAATAGCTGCGAATTAGCTATTGCGATCGCAATTTCAAAGAAAGGGATTCATGATAGTGAAAAATCCAAAATAGCGAATTCGCAACATACATTTTGCGAGTCCGCAAATAAATTTGCAGAATACAGGAACAAGCCCATTTGCGAATCTGAAATAGCGATAAACCATGGATTCTGCAAATTCATTTGCGAACGCGCAAAAGAATCGCAATCGCCATTCATGAAAAATCGCATATTGCGAAAAACCCGAAAATCGCTATTTGCGGCGCGCAATTTAAGGAGAACCCAAACCAGGTGGTAACCAGTAAGAATAAAAAATGTTTTTTTCAAAAAAACGTTAGCAATTTACAAACAGGTGCAGGCCTGACCAAACACACTTAAGGACATGCAGCTGGAGCCTGAGGACTCTCACAATGCCAGGACTCTACATGGTGGTCAGGCGGCGAATGCTACAGCGAGCAGCACGGAACAGACGTAGGATCCAGGAGAGGATATTCCGTGTGCGGGTCACCCTTCTGGGCCAAACCAGGGAGAAAATTTACGCGAAGTACCGCCTAAATGGGGCAGTGATCATCAAGCTGATCCAGGACCTAGACCCCCTGATGCAGCACCCAACAAGGAGCACCAATGCCGTTCCCACCCATGTGCAGGTATTGTGCAGCCTGCACCTACTGGCCTCCGGAAGCTTCCAGGGGATAGTCGCTGTCGCAGGGGGTATATACCAGCCCACCATGTCCCGATGCCTAAGGAGTTTCCTGGAGGCCATGCTGACCCGGCTACACCACTACATCTCATTCCCCACCAGCCAACAGGACTTGAATGACACCAAGCTGCAATTTTACAATGTAGCCCAATTTCCACATATAATAGGATGCATTGACTGTACCCACATCTGCCCACCAGCCCAAACGGAATACATGTATCGCAACCGCAAGTCATACCACTCCCTCAATATCCAGATGGTGTGCAATGCAAAGACAATCATCACGGACATAGTGGCACAGTACCTGGGGAGCACACATGACTCCTTCATATTCCGGCACAGTGGCATTCACACACGACTGGCCAGGGGAGACTTTGGTGAAGGACACCTACTGGGTAAGTACACATGCCCCACAATATTACACTGTGATAATGTAGCTGCGCCGCACATGCACTCACCCTTTGCTCCTATCATTCAGGTGACAGCGGCTATGCTCTCCGTGAGTACCTCCTCACACCATACCTCAACCCTGCAACACCACAGCAACGGCGTTACAATGCAGCACACATACGCACAAGAAATTGCATTGAGAGGACATTTGGCCTTTTGAAAAGCAGATTCCGCATACTGCACAAGACTGGTGCGGCCATCAAATACGAGCCAGAGGTCTGCTGCCGCATCGTGGCCGTGTGTGCAATCCTCCACAACATTGCAACCAAGCATAGGATATCTGTTGACATCTCTGGCAGTGAGTCGGTAGGGGACAACCGACCACCTGCACATGTGCGTCACGCACGCGGCGAGAATCCTGCAGAAGGACACATGCGGCGCAACCAAATCTGCATGAACTATTTCTAGTGTACCCACTCCCCACACCCATTACCTAACTCATGCATGACAACATTAATAATGACATGAGTCAGATTAAGTTAGTCAGAATTTTTGTAATTGTTACAGCACAATAAACTGGCCATTCTGCTAACTGGTACATGAATGACATATTGCGTCATATGTCTGTTCTTCAGGAGGGCAGGCTTGTAGCAGCAGCATGGCCCCTCATGTTAATGTTATAATGTTCAATGCCGCCTCCAGGCAGATGCTCCCAGCCTCCATTCCCCATCCCCCTCCTGATTAGGCCGTGAGGCAGCAGAGGGCCTGCTGCTGCGGCGGGGTGCTACCACTGGTGGAATGGACTGGCTGCTATGGCTGGATGTAGCCTCACTTGTGTCGTCAGCCCCCCTGCCCCCCCTGGCCATGGCCGGCAGCCTGCATACCCTGGACTGCTGTTGACACATGCTCCAGAGCTCTCGCGACGTCCTGCAGCACTGGACCATTTGGACCTGCATGGCCAAGGAGCGTAGCGAGAATTAGGAGGTTGCGTTCCCTATTATGTAGTTGGACCGCCTGTATGCTGACAGGCGGGTCAGCAGTTGGCGGTGTCTGCGGCGATTGAGATCCCGCTGCCTGTTCATGGCCTGTGTGTTGGCCTCCATAGTAGCTGCCATCTTCTCCATGCGGTCTGACATTACTGCAACATTTCGGACAATCTTGTCCAGTTGCAGGTGGATAGCCCCGAGATGACGGGCCTGCGTCTGGTGCACATGTAGCATCCGGCGCTCGATGGAGAGCCCAACTGCTCGCACATTTTGTTCCCTACCAGCACGGGCATTGTTAGTGCGCTGACCCCTCACCAGTCCGCTGGACTGGCTCCTCACAGCCGCAGGGCGGCGGGTTGGTTGGCGAACTGCTGCTGGTGTTGCATGCCCCACTGGTGGTTGTGTGACGGGCAGTGCACAGGGTTGGCACTGGCCACAGGGGCAGGTGGTGTGATGACCGCTGGTGCGACAGCTTGCCCTGATGGTCCGGGCTGTGGGGATAGATTTGTGTCTCCCTCTGTGTCCTCCGTGATGTCCATGACCAGGCCATCGCTGTCTGTGCTGGGGACTTCTACGCCACCTGTGATGTAAAGTGGACGTTGATTAGTGACATGTTTCTTACACATTTAGGCTTCCTACATGCATGCAGACTACCATTCCCTGAGTCGCTGCAGGATTGACTCTCACTAAACATGTCTGGCTTAATGGGGCAAGATGGTAATTGTGGTCAGACTACATGTCCCACAATGCAATAGCGCTTTAGTGGTGTGCTTTAGTGGTGACCGTCCTGTCCTCGGCAGAAGCGGCCGCTCCCCTCACCTCCTCTCCTGGCTTCTTGCTAATTTGCCTCGCAAGTATTTCTGCTGTGCTTACAATCTGGGCTGCGCCTTGAAACGCTTTTGTGTGTGGTCATTAGAATCTGGGCTGCGCTCTGAAACGCTTTTGTGTTTGGTGATTAGAATCTGGGCTGCGCTTTGAAACGCTTTTGTGTGTGGTCATTTGAATCTGGGCTGCGCTTTGAAACGCTTTGTGCAAATATCTCCGCTATAGTTATAAATCGTGTTGCACTTAGAACGCTCGCCACTGATTTTCACTCATAATTTGTCCCATAGCGCTTCACTGCTGAAATAGCTCCTCTACTGGGGGACCCTCGCAGTATTGTTATTGTTTCTGCCATTTTGTTTGGTTTGTTTGCCCGTCCCAGACCCTCCCTGCACCTCGCTCCCGCCTCCCAGCTGCCCCTCCCACCCACTGAAATTACAGGCTGCCCTCGCCCTCTTGGAGAGCTGTGACCGTCCTGTCCTCGGCAGAAGCGGCCGCTCCCCTCACCTCCTCTCCTGGCTTCGTGCTAATTTGCCTCGCAAGTATTTCTGCTGTGCTTACAATCTGGGCTGCGCCTTGAAACGCTTTTGTGTGTGGTCATTAGAATCTGGGCTGCGCTCTGAAACGCTTTTGTGTTTGGTGATTAGAATCTGGGCTGCGCTTTGAAACGCTTTTGTGTGTGGTCATTAGAATCTGGGCTGCGCTTTGAAACGCTTTGTGCAAATATCTCCGCTATAGTTATAAATCGTGTTGCACTTAGAACGCTCGCCACTGATTTTCACTCATAATTTGTCCCATAGCGCTTCACTGCTGAAATAGCTCCTCTACTGGGGGACCCTCGCAGTATTGTTATTGTTTCTGCCATTTTGTTTGGTTTGTTTGCCCGTCCCAGACCCTCCCTGCACCTCGCTCCCGCCTCCCAGCTGCCCCTCCCACCCACTGAAATTACAGGCTGCCCTCGCCCTCTTGGAGAGCTGTGACCGTCCTGTCCTCGGCAGAAGCGGCCGCTCCCCTCACCTCCTCTCCTGGCTTCGTGCTAATTTGCCTCGCAAGTATTTCTGCTGTGCTTACAATCTGGGCTGCGCCTTGAAACGCTTTTGTGTGTGGTCATTAGAATCTGGGCTGCGCTCTGAAACGCTTTTGTGTTTGGTGATTAGAATCTGGGCTGCGCTTTGAAACGCTTTTGTGTGTGGTCATTAGAATCTGGGCTGCGCTTTGAAACGCTTTGTGCAAATATCTCCGCTATAGTTATAAATCGTGTTGCACTTAGAACGCTCGCCACTGATTTTCACTCATAATTTGTCCCATAGCGCTTCACTGCTGAAATAGCTCCTCTACTGGGGGACCCTCGCAGTATTGTTATTGTTTCTGCCATTTTGTTTGGTTTGTTTGCCCGTCCCAGACCCTCCCTGCACCTCGCTCCCGCCTCCCAGCTGCCCCTCCCACGCTCCACCCCACCCACTCTCCATTTAAGACAGATGGAAATACGCGCAGCGTCCACGCGCAGCGATCGCGCCGAAGGTGCGCCAAAGGTAAGCCCGTCTACGCCCGTCAGCGCCTGGACCGCGCCCAGCGCCAGACCCCCTGGTCCCCGCTTCTCCCACCCCTCCCGCATCACTTACGACGCTTCCACCCTCTCATCACTTAACCCCGGCCGAATCCCTAACTGCGCCCAAGCTGCACCAGGACACACCCCTGGACCCTTCACCTGCCACTCCTGCAAATTCACCTGCATCAAGACCCACACCAAACCCACAAACACCAAAGCGAGATCCAACACCATCCACCTTAAATGCATCCTTCTCAACACCCGCTCAGTTCACAAACACGCCATCGACCTTTGGAATCTACTCGACACCATTTCTCCGGACATCGCCTTCCTAACAGAAACCTGGATGAATGCCTCTTCAGCTCCAGACATCAACATAGCCATCCCGGACGGCTACAAGATCATCCGTAAGGACCGCACCATCCAAACAGGAGGAGGCATCGCCATCGTCCACAAGAACACCATCCGCGTCTCAACCAGCGCAGAAGACAACCTCGCTATCGCCGAACACCTTCACTTCCAGATCCACACCGACCCCAAGACCACACTCAGAGGCACCCTCCTCTACAGGCCACCAGGACCCCGTACAAAATTCAGCGAAGACATCACTGACTTCATCACCCCACACGCCCTCCCCTCGGAAGAATACATTCTACTGGGAGACCTCAATTTCCATCTGGAAAAGAGCAACGACAGTAACACTACCACCCTTCTGGACAATCTCGCCAATCTCGGACTTAAACAACTTGTTAACACCCCCACACACTATGCAGGACACACACTCGACCCTATCTTCACTTCCAGCAAGCATATCTCCTTCACTCACACCACACCCCTCCACTGGACGGACCACAGTTGCATCCACTTCATTTACAACAAGACCACGATCCACAACCACCCTCAACCAACTATGCGAAGAAATTGGAACAAAATCACCATCGACCAGATCTCCACATCGCTTCTTCAAAAACCCCTGCCCATTCAACAAACCCTAACCAAGCCTCCATTAACCTCACGCAATGGTTAACTCAAACCGCCGACAAACTGGCACCCTTGAAAAAACATCAAATCAAGCAAGGAAGCAAGAACGCCCCCTGGTTCAACGATGACCTTAAGAAATCCAAGAAGCTCTGTCGTTCCCTTGAGAAAACTTGGGAAAAAGACCCAAACACTCTCACCCAAGCCGCCTTCAAAAACGCCACCAGCAAACACCTCCAACTAATACGGACAGCCAAGAAATCAGCACTCAAAAACCGACTAGACAACAACGCCCACAACAGCAAGGAACTTTTCAACATCATCAAAGAATTCACCAACCCCACCGCCAGCTCAAACGACATCACCCCCTCTCAAGTCCTCTGCGACTCCCTCGCCTCATTTTTCCATGACAAAATCGCCGACATTCATAACAGCTTCGACAACCAACCCGCAAACCAGTCCACCCCACTCACCTCCGAACCTGCACCTCCTCTGAATAACCTTTCCGACTGGAACCCAATCACCACAGAAGACACCATTCGCCTGATGAACTCCATCCACTCAGGATCCCCTACAGACCCATGCCCCCATCACATCTTCAACAAAGCAGACTCCATCATCTCACCCCATCCCTGAGACGTCATCAACTGCTCCCTCAACTCCGCCACATTCCCAGAAAGCTGGAAACACGCCGAACTCAGCGCCCTTCTGAAGAAACCCACAGCTGACCCCACCGAGCTCAAAAACTACCGCCCCATCTCGCTCCTCCCATTCCCTGCCAAAGTCATTGAGAAAGCCATCAACAATCAGCTCGCCTCCTTCCTCGAAACCAACAAATCACTCGACTCCTCACAATCTGGCTTCCGAGCCAAACACAGCACCGAGACCGCCCTCATCGCAGCAACAGACGACATTCGAACACTACTGGACAACGGAGACACAGTCGCCCTCATCCTCCTTGACCTCTCTGCAGCCTTCGACACAGTCTGCCACAGCACCCTGATACAACGCCTCAGAAACATCAGGATTCAAGGTAAAGTATTGGACTAGATCATCTCGTTCCTCACTGGAAGAACTCAGAGAGTCCGCCTCCCCCCTTTTAAGTCAGAGGCTACCGAAGTCATCTGCGGCGTCCCGCAAGGATCATCACTCAGCCCCACCCTCTTCAACGTCTACATGAGCCCCCTCGCTACCATCGCACGTCAACACAACCTTAACATCATCTCCTACGCTGATGACACTCAGCTGATCCTCTCACTCACCAAAGACCCAATCACCGCCAAAACCAACCTACATGAAGGGATGAAAGAAGTAGCCGAGTGGATAAAGCACAGCCGTCTGAAACTGAACTCGGACAAAACGGAAATCCTCATCTTAGGTGCATCCCCTTCCGCCTGGGACGACTCTTGGTGGCCAACGGCCCTAGGAAAAGCCCCCCACCGACGGACCACGCACGGAACCTGGGCATCATCCTGGACTCCTCACTCTCGATGACCAGACAAGTCAACGCCGTCTCGTCATCTTGCTTCAACATCCTACGCATGCTCAAAAAAACATTTCGCTGGATCCCCACCGAAACAAGAAAAACGATCACCCACACACTGATCACAAGCCGTCTGGACTATGGAAACACCCTTTACGCCGGTACCACCGCAAAACTGCAGAAAAAACTCCAACGCATCCAAAACGCCTCAGCCAGACTCATACTAGATATCCCCTGCACAGACCACATTTCCGTTCACCTGAAAGACCCTCACTGGCTCCCCGTCAACAAGAGGATAACGTTCCGTCTCCTCACCCACGCACACAAAGCCCTATACGAACTTGGACCTGACTGTCTCAACACGCGCCTCTCCTTTTACACCCCCACCCGCCAGCTGCGTTCATCCAACCAAGCCCTCGCCGATGTCCCACGCATCCACAAAGCCACCATGGGGGGAAGATCCTTCTCCTACCTAGCGGCCAAAACCTGGAATTCCCTTCCCACCCACCTCCGCCTGACTCAAAACCACCTAGCCTTCAGAAAACAGCTTAAAACCTGGATATTCGACAAGTAAACCTCCCCCCCTTCCTCAAGCGCCTTGAGACCCTCCGGGTATGTAGTGCGCTATATAAATTCTAACTTGACTTGACTTGCTTTGGCTGCATGACTGGGGTTTGATATGGGAGGCTCTGGAGTCATGGACATTGTTAGGGGACAGGGGGTCGCAGTCGCATGGCACTTACCTGGTGTGTCTTGGGTGAGTCGGGAGAGGTCAAGCTGTGTCACACCCACGCATGCCTGCGGATTTATGGTGTCCTCCACTCGGTCCTCCAGTGGTGTATTCGGTGGGACAGTGGGCTCCCCTCCACCTGTCGCCACACGCTCCCCCAGCCTCTCCGCAATCTTCTCCTTTGACCACCCTCTGAGGTCATACCAGCGTTTTTTAAGTTCGTGCACGGAGCGCTGGGTCACCCCCACAGAGTTGACTTTAGCGCAGATGCGCAACCATAGCCGCCTTTTATCGGCCTCGGGCACCCTTCTCGAGTCTTTCCCGAAGAGCCGATTGTAGTCCTTGCAGACTCCTTCAATTAAAAATTCGAGCTCTTGCTCAGAAAATTTTCTTTTTCTTTTTCTCCCACTGGCAGATCCAGCTGCAGCTTCCTCAGACATGCTTGCCACTGGGGTGTCTCCTGAAAAACTCCTGTAGGCACACTGGAGGGGACCTCTGATGATGATGCTTCCAGTTCAGGCTCTCACTGCTGAATGAGGGTGGAACCTGCCTACTTCCTGGTTGTGATGTCATCACTGTGCTCAGGATGCGACTTCCCGTTTTTGCGATCTCGCAGTTAGCGAGATCGCAATTTGCGATATCGCTAATTGCGAAATCGCAATTTCAACATGGGTATCGGCCGAAAATGTGATTATTTACCGATTTTCGGGGACTCGCAATCGGCGATTGCGGCCGATTGCGAATCGTTTTTTTTCATCGCAAATATTCATGAATGCCAATCTGCGATTTCTTAATTGCGATTCGCTTTTTCTCGCAATTTAGGAATCACAGATTGGGACATTGATGAATCTGGCTGCAAATCTTTGTTCCATACAGCCTCCAGTACTATACAATACTTATTTTGTCCTGGGACATTAACCCCACGCGTGCGGCACATTTTCCCGCTGTGCACTGACTTTCGCAAAAACCCGCGGTTCATGACGAGCTCAGCTCATCATGAGCGTACGAGAGGCGTAACTCATGACGAGCTGAGCTCGTCATTAGCGTCGAAGGGGTTAAAGATGTATATTAGGACGATTAAGTTGCATGCTAACCCCTCTGGAAATTTGTGAATTGCCAAATTGAGTAGGACTACAAGCCGTTTATACAGAATATGGAATTATACTGAAGGGACTTTTATTTTCTGTTACAACAGGTAGTTGAATTGTGAATATAAGTCAGGTCCCAAATAAAGGAGGTTTCCATTTTATATACTGTTTCTGTTATCTTTTGCGCTGCCTTTTGCGGTAAGAGAAGAAAAGCACACTTCTTCTTGGGTCCGTTAAGTAAATGTATTCTCATCAAAGCAGCTTAACAGCTTAACAACCACCATGATCCAGGGAAGCAAGCAACTGACTTTTCCCAAAATTCTACATCCACATTCTAACCCCTGTTCTACATCAGACTATTCCATTCCACAAGAATCAGCACAACACATTTTTCTCCATTTCTTTAAACAAGAAACAACCCACAAATCTTTTCCCTCTTTTTTATCCAACAAGGAGGAAAATAATGACAAAATAAAACAAAAGAAATGAAACCAAAATACAAAATGTTATAAAATGCTCAAAACATAAATAGGGAAAATAATATATACATGTTAAGAAATATTCAAAACATTGATGAACTACTCAAAAATTATCTACAGAACTATTAACGTTTTACATAGTCTCTACATTTTCCTTGGCACCTATTTTTTCTTTCACTTTTGCGCTGAATATGACTACAAATAGGAACATCGCCCACATTACCAACAGAATCAGTGTCACCATCACGCACAGCCTATGACAAATTTTTGCCAATACCATGCACATCCATTTCAGAATCTCGATATCCACCAGTTACCTTACTTTGTAAATTAGAGTCACTGGCACATTTAGCCGTCACATTTCATCTAAGGATAAAAAAACATTACTCTCACATTCATCTGGTATATACAACCTTTCTTTCTCCAACTTCCCCTTCAGATAGAAATTCTCTTAAGATTCCAGATGTTTCCACCCCCCACATGGACAGCTTTGCTAAAAACTTTGATCATCTTTTACTGGATTAGACCATTGGGCAAACCCCTTTCCCACTTGATTTGGTATTTTTATCCTCACTAAATCAACAACATTTAAAATGGAACATAAACTATGTCCTTTCAAAAATCAACTCATTTTCTTTTTGTACAATTCCACCCTCTTTTTTATTTTACCAAAATCAACCGCAACATCATAACCACTTTTGCCCTTAAGCCACCAAGGAACAAGATTAGCCCCATATTTCCTACCTCTCAACACCTAAAAAGAGGAAAAGCCTGTAACCGAATTTGGGAAAGTTCTGTATGACAACAATGTACTTTGCAAAGCTTCCCCCCATAGCAACCCACCCTTGATTGTTAGCTGAATAAATTCCTTGGTAACCATGTTAAATCTCTTCACCTGGGCATTAGCTTGAGGATGATAATTAGCTATTTACTCATGCACCACTGCACATCAAGATAAAAAACCTCTTATATCTCAATTAATGAACTGGGGACCATTGCCCGAAACCAATTCTTCAAGCAACCCTCTGCAACAAACTTCATTCAGAAACTCAATCAATCAATTTGTATCAAGTCGATCAATAATCTTAACCTCGGGCCATTTTGATAAATAATCTATCAATATATAGCTAAAGCAGGTTACTAAATGGCCCTATAATGCCAATTCCTAATTATCTCCATGGACCTTTACTTGACTCCACAGGCTCAATCTCAAAAACACATGATTTAGCACACTTGTCACTACCAGCTCATGGTCCACATTTCCTCACCCACCCATCAATCATGTCATCAATCTTTGGCCACCGATAAAAGTCACAAATGTTCATTTTAGTAGCAGACATATCAGGATGCCCTTCATGAGCTAATAGAAATATTTATTTCTAAAAATCTTGGGGGCGGGGGACCACTTTGTCAACCCTTACCACAATACAATCAGAAAACATCAATTCATTTCAAAGCTAAATCTTTGCTCAGCTTCTCTTCTCCCCACCATCCATTAAAAAAATAACTACAAACGTAATTCAAGTTGTGATCATGTAGTAACGCTTCTTTCCATTCATTCTCCTGGATAGGACACTGTACTCCAAACCTCTTACACCCCTCTCTTACATTGTCTACAGTGCATGCCACATCACACCCTGATTCATCATCCTTATTCAGGGGTAATTGGGACAAGCAATCCACATGTACATTACACATCCAGGAACATACTGTACAATGTACTGATATTCTTGAAGCTTAGCAGGAAACAAAGCTAAATGCGCAGATAGCATGCTTAACAGTGGCTTAAGATCAGTCTTTTGGACAAATCTTGTACACCAAAGAAATTGCCTAAAGTGTTGCACAGCCCAAGTACAAGCCAATAACTCTATCTATTTCTATCTCTACATAATTCTTTTCAGAACATCTTAAGGTCTGAGATGCATGCAATATAATCCATTCTTTACCTTTATCTCTCTGCATTGACAGAGCACCTAAACCCACACTACTAGCATCCACAGCATCCACAGTCACCACACATTCCGTTCCAGCCACATAAGGTCTCAATTTTCTTCCCTCAACAATTTAAAAGCTTATAGCGCATTGTGGTCCAGCACTTCCATCCTGTGTAGAAATACTCAGTTGTTGGGTGTAGTTCACCCTTGAAGTTAGGACCTACTTAACCTCTTTGCAGTCAGATATGAAAAGAAAATTGAGTGTCTCTACCCATTTATTTCAAGAGAAACACAAAAATTACTTGTTGCTCAGCAATCCTGTACAAACTATGCATAAAACTTTGTTAAACCAAAAAATGATAACAACTGATCCTTAGAAACTGGCGAAGTATCATTTGCAATTGTGCCCACATGATTCTCACATCTTCCTTTGGAGAATGTGAACGGAATTTGAATCTTTCTTTTACAGTGTTTATTTTCTTTCCCAATCTAATACTGATTTTCTTTATGTCGTACTCAAATCCATACATCTCACAACTGGTTTCCAAAGGCAATAAGCTGCTCAATTATTTTAGTCCCATAACCCATAAACAGTGTTTTGGCAAAACCAGATTCCTCTGCGCCGAACAGTCTTCATCTTCCAGAACATCAACATACCCTGAGAAAACCAGATACTAAAGTTCCCATTTCATAGGAGGTCACCGGAAGTTTGTAGGATTGGTCGAACTGCAATGGAAAGGCTGTCAGAAAGAGGGATCATGATTCTGTCCGCTGCCCCATCAGTATCAGTTGATACAGGCAAGTGGTCTGTCCCCGTCTGACAATGGTCCGACCGTCTGCATAAGGATGCGGGGTCGGACTGAAGGGCGTCTATCTGTCGGTGGTGGTTTGACCGACATCAAAATCACCCCTTAGTGCAGATTGTGGAAGATATCCAGACCTATACAAACTCTCCCTCACAACCCATTTATTTTAAGGATCTATGTTAAAGATTCCATCTAGGGCACTACAAATCACCAGAAGGACCAATGATTTCTTTTTGCTTTGGTATTTTATTTTATTTATTCATCCTTTATGGTTCTTGTAAACTCTTTTTCTCTTTTTTAGAATACTATTTTTTCAAAAGACAGTTATTCTTACAAATCAAATACAATTCCTTTACAAAATTTACAATATTTCAAAGTTATTTGCACATAAAACCTCTAACAATTAGCATCCATACCTGGGTAGAGAAAACATGCAACCAACCTCATACATACATACTACATGCACACACAACACACTCAATCTGAACGAGTTGGCACGTTACAGTTGTTTGTCTATAGATCACAATAGATTCACTACATTCCGTAGGATTCAATAATAGACTTGGTCAACGCGTTTCGGTGGGATAGCGATATTGACAACCACCTTCTTCAGGACCCGTCAGAAAATTGCATAGGGATCTCTAACCCAGGAGTATTCTTGTCTGTGTCTGACGCTTTTATCTTTACCCAGCTTAAAGTTCTATTTATAGTTTTTCTTTTTTTCCAACCTTATGTTCCAATATCTTTTTTCAGCATGAATTAAGTATAGATTCAGTGTGGTTTTTTATTTCATTTGTTGTTCACTCTTTTGTCTGAGTTTCTTCCGTTACAATGGTGTTCACCCAGCCATCTGATAATTATCTTGGGATTGTTCTACCTTCTATCTTTTCCTTTTCTTTGGTTGTAAATCCAAAGCTTCTCCAAACTGCTTAATAATTCTTCTTATTCATTTGGTCATCAGAGCCCGTGACAGAGCATCCGTCCACACCTTGTGGAAGATATCTCCAAATACTTTGATTAAAATGGTAATAACAGCCAGAAATGGCTGTGTATGAGTATTATTTGTATAATGGCTTGTTCAAAGTCGATCATTACTTTATGTGGGGAGTAGTTGTTCATTTTAATTTTAATGTGATTCAATAGTTCTAGTAAGGGCTACTTTGTATATGAGATAGCAAGGCATATATGTGAACTATATAGGTGTTTTGATATCACCAAGTGTGGTGCATATCTGAGTGAATGGTCCAGGACACATTTTGAATGTTCCGCCCATCATCCATGTTTGACATTGGCTCAGTCGTAATACATTTTCTGCTGTAATAAATATAATCATTATTTTGTATTATAGAGGCGGAATGGTTTACCATTATGTGTGGTGATGAAGGGTGCAAAAACGTGGATGTGTTTGTATCTTCTAGGAGCAGCAGGAGTATCACTGGTGGCTTTGTTAGTTCATGATATTAAGCATTTTAATGTGTGTATACTTGGTAACTGGCCTGTGATGTATTCAGATACTTTAGGGAGTATATCTTTTAGAGTTTTAGTATTGGGATCTTGAGTACTAGAGCTCGCCTCTTTTAAATCTTGAAGTACATGCCTTACTTTAATTTACACAACATTTGAAGGGTGGTTTTGTTCTCTGACATTAATAAAAACATGAATGTTTATACCCATAAAAAGTATTAGTGTACTATTTTGTACATTTCCGTTTAACAAACTCAGTGCTTGTCCGGTCTTGGCTGTAAGTGCAGCCCATGTGCAAGAGTAATGGTTTGCCTTTTTATGATGTGAAATATCTTGCTCTTTCTGTCATTTTGTCTGAAAATAGTTTATTATTTTAGTAAAATAAAATGTAATAATGTAACTTTTGTTTTGCTAATGTACATCAAATATTACAACATTCATTTTGCATATTTTACTTACATTTGAATTGTTGATTAAAATTGAAGTTCTTTTTTCAGTTTTCCATTGAAGTTACTGTAATGTGGTTCACGTGGTTTATTTTAGGAGAAAAAAGTTGCTTTAGTTATATTAATTTATTTTGGTGTAGTTTATAGGGTTTGAGGGCTTTTAGTTCTATTTTTGAAGTTTAAGGTTTAGTTGATATTTAGAAGTGCTTTGATTCTACTTATTACGTGCCTTTCTCCATGTGTTCGATTGTTGAATTTGATTGGGGGTTCTGTAGGTTGTACATTGTGTTGTACTTTTTCTGCAGTACCTAAAGTTTAGTAGATACATACAAAATAGAGAGTTTGTTAGTTATTTGTACTTTAACATTTTGAAATTTGGTCACTTTCAACTATGTATAATTACTATATTTTAGTAAATATTTTACTTACTTGTGAAGGTAGTTATATACTTTTTTTCAGTTTTCTTTTTTGGTTTCCTTTTTGTAATCCGAGAGTTGTTGTTTCGAGCCATAGTATTGTTGGTGTAATTAGTGTAGAAATGTTCTGTTCTTTTCAAATTCACTATTTAGTTAATTACATTTGTTTATTGGTTAGTTTGCTTTACAGTTGTTTTTATTGGTTAGTGTTCGTTTACTGTGAATTTTTTATTTGTTACTACCTCCTATGGTGGACACTAATTAGTATTTCTATATTAATGTTTAATATATATTCCTGTTTTTGTGCTATTCTGTTTGAAAGAGGGAGCGAGACCCCTTAGAAACCAAAGGGATGAGGTACTCTAAACAAGTTTAAAAAAGATTTCCTTTAGACATAAACATTTATGACATCTACGGTTTTGTTTCATTGAACCTTGTCTAAACAAGGCAAGACATATGTTTAATCATGCAAATCAATCACATTAGATAAACCTAAGGTTAAAAATGTTACAGTCATTTTAATAAAAAAAAATATTTTTAAATAGTAAACACAATTCAGATGTTAAAAACCACTATCTCACAATACATTTCTATGTTCAATAATAAATCGCTATATCATATATCACATTTGACACATAGAAGAAATATATTAACAAAACAGAGAAAACACTAAATCAGACAGTTGCCTTTTTTCATTCTTTTGACATATCCCTTTACATATGAAGGTGCAATCTGCCCACACTATAATTTATGCAGTCCCACAACAGCATTCCAACAGGATTGTGTCATCAAAACTAGCGCTAACGCGGTTTGATGGTTTATTCTCTTTCCTCCATTTTTTTCAAGACAAAAATTCTGTTTTCAGATCCGGGTTAACATAGGCAGGAGCCACGGGAGCGGCTCAACTAACTGCAACCGCATTAGGATCTTGGGCCATAAGGAAACAAAATATGGACAATACTAGTAACAATATAACATAAGTAGTACCCTGATAGGTAAGGAAGTATTTCCAAATTGCTAAAGATCGACAAATACACCACGCAAACAGTGTTTTTGTTCCACGTTTTAGTAGGCAGCGTCAGCACAACCACGTGAAATGAGCATATGTCTAAAGGGAATCTTTTTAAAATTAATTTTGTGCTATTCTGAACATGATGTTATGTTTACGTTTGTTAATGCTTTTTTTATATTATAATATTTGTATTACGTATTTATTTGTTAATTATTTCATGTATTGTAATGTATTTTAATTTTATTTTATGTGTTCAAAGTTTATTTTAATGCTATAATATTGACATAATGTAATTAGATGATTATTAATTTATTTTGAGTTTAATTTGTTTTGTTATCTTTTTTATATTATTTTTTAATATTTTGCTTTATTTTTTGAGATGGTAGTGTAATCAATATTGTGCAAACAGCAATATATTGGACATTGATAGTTGTGTTTGCATTAATTTGTGTCAATATTTTTGTAAATTATATTTTTTGCAATATTTGTGTGACTCAATATTATTTTCAAAGATATTATGTCAGTGAACCAGGTAAATTGTATCATCATCAGGTGCATCCTCTGAACAATCCCCTACACATTGATAGTGAGAGTGTAAGTAGTTCTTCAGACTGTAGTGGCAGGTTGAGCAAAAATATAATGAGCTGAAATGCTACTCAGAGTAATTACCTGTGAGTAAATCGAAATCAAGCATTTTAATCGATACATTTTTGTTTTTCTTTATACAAGTTACGGCACAAGTGTGAACCACAAATATCTGTGACAGATATGCACAATATGCAAATATTCTCAACTTAGGTAAGTAGAAAATTACTTAGTACAGAGTCAATATTGCCGACTAAATATGCTTTAAGAACCTTTTTTGGCACTAGTTTCCTATAGGAAAACCATAATCTTCCAGTTAACAAAAAAAATTCTATATCAAGAATAGTCAGTGTTAACGCCTAATTAAATGCCATCATGTGCCATTAATTTGGTAATTGGTTGACTTTTCTACGCATATGATGGACTATTGATTTTAAATTGATTAAGTTAGGGAGGGCCACCATTTTGATTTATGCAGGAGTGTCCTACATTTAAGGTGGCTGCTCGATGCAGCAATTGTGGTACTTAATGTTCCTAGTCACTAAGGGCCACAGAAGAAATCTGGAGCTGCTTAGAAGGACTCATCAGTTATAAGGCTCTGAGACAAACTAGCTGCAAGTCTCCAGCACTCAGCATTGTGCTCCAGCCCTGACACTGTCAATTAGGGCTATGTAGGAGAGTAGGAGAGTGTGTTAAGGGCCAGGGAAAATGTTGCTTTAGAGGCATGGTTAATTTTAGATATATTAATACTGAGGAATGTGAGCACCTCCAGCGAAGCAGTCTGAGGAAGCACAAGGCCACCCCAAATCACCATGGAATCACCCAAAACCTTTCAGATTACCAAATGTGAGTTCAAGGCCAGTTAGATACTAGAGATGAAGTATCAAGAGACCTCAGAGTAATGAATTGCACTAAGCCACTATCTATAAAAAATGCAACTTAGTGATTTCAGGAATCTTTGGAACCTATTTTCCATCACCCAGAGATGTCTTTGAATGCTGATATTTATGCACATCTTTATTGCAACTACAATGTAAGAGCAAAGGCTGCATTTGAGACTAAATAGCCACTTCAGTTTCTGAAAGTACAAGGAACTCATTTTCATGTATGAATGAAAATCAGTTGTGTCTTATGAGTCTGTATTTTGTGCTCATTTCCTTTATTGATCCTCTTTCGAAATTCTCACACAAGGGCATAGGCATGTAAATGGACAAGGGCATAGGCAAAACAGTTTGAGCAAATGGCCAAACCAGGATGGCAAAAGAGGATTTTTTTATTCAAGGGCTGCAGTGTTTATACTCCAACATATTTTCTCAAAAAGACCATGAGCCTGGGTGCTTTCTGTGCATGAGGTGAAAGTCAATGTGCATTCGGTTCCAATCTTGATTTCGTTTTACACTTGCTGCCATCATTTAGCTTGATTGCAAGTACTTGCAATCTTTCAAAAAATATATCTGTGATCACAGAGGAATATATTGACAAAGCCATGTCAAGAGCATATATTTGGAAGCCACAAGTCAAAATGTCTCCAGATTCCAAAGTTTTCAACACGACTACTACACCGCTACTGGGATGGGCATGTTTCTGATCGCTTTGCTAAAGGATTGCCCTCTCAATGAAGATACTTTGTTGGACACTGCTCAGAATTCTTAATGCAATGTGTATTAACATTTTGTTTGGTACAGTGGTAATATCGGGATAAGTTGTCATATTTCATAGTTTCATGCATAAAACAAAAGTAACACTGCTGACAGTGGGGTGGTGCTGATTGTCCATTGCTGTGAATTTCCCACATTCTTGGAGGTCCTTCCAAGGATTTTTATAGCCCTCAGTAAATGAATTTAGCATGTTTCAAGGTATTCTCAGTGTTTTCAGATGTGTGTAAAGACAGAAGAAAATAGTGAGGTCTGTTTTGTGGGTGCTGACACAATAAGTGGTTATTGGCCATTGCCTGTGGTGGACGTTGCTCCTGGTGAGTGCTGTGACTTTATCATGGGATTCTTGGGGCCTAAGCTAGTATTTAATTTCACTTCCATAGCCAAGTTACTCACATTGTAGG